>NC_138312.1:35880000-36007500 GCF_965601325.2 Salmo salar
GTAAGTTGACGGGTAGAACCCTGAAGAAGACAGAAATTAAGTCTACGGTACAGCAGACTTCTTTTGCTCATTTGAGATAATAGTAGGGGTGATAGTAATGTGTGGGGGATACATTTTATTTGTCACATGCTTCATAAACAACAGGCGTAGACTAACAATGAAATGCTTATTTACGTGCCCTTCCCAACAATAAAGAGAGAAAGAAAAGATAAATAATAGAAAAGTGAAACCTAATAAAACAAGTAATAATAAATACACAATGAGTAATGATAACTTAGCTATATACAGTTGAAGTCGGAAGATTACATACACTTAGGTTGCAGTCATTAAAACTCGTTTTTCAACCACTCCACAAATTTCTTGTTAACAAACTATAGCTTTGGCAAGTCGGTTAGGACATCTACTTTGTCCATGACACAAGTCATTTTTCCAACAATTGTTTACAGACAGATTATTTCACTTATAATTCACTGTATCACAATTCCAGTGGGTCAGAAGTTTACATACACTAAGTTGACTGTGCCTTTAAACAGCTTGGAAAATTCCAGAAAATGATGTTATGGCTTTAGAAGCTTCTCATAGGATAATTGACATCATTTGAGTCAATTGAAGGTGTACCTGTGGATTAGAGGTCGACCGATTAATCGGTATGGCTGATTAATTAGAGCCGATTTCAAGTTTTCGTAACAATCGGTAATCGGCATTTTTGGACGCCGATTACATTGCATTCGACGAGGAAACTGCATGGCAGGCCGACCACCTGTTACACAAGTGCAGCAAAGAGCCAAGGTAAGTTGCTAGCTAGTAGTAAACTTATCTTATAAAAAACAATCAATCTTCACATAATCACTAGTTAACTACACATGGTTGATATTATTAGTTTAACTAGCTTGTCCTGCGTTGCATATAATCAATGCGGTGCCTGTTAATTTATCATCAAATCACAGCCTACTTTGCCAAACGGGGGATGATTTAACAAATGCGTATTCGCGAAAAAAGCACAATCGTTGCATGAATGTACCTAACCATAAACATCAATGCTTTTCTTAAAATCAATACACAGAAGTATATATTTTTAAACCTGCATATTTAGTTACAAGAAATTCATGTTAGCAGGCAATATTAAATAGGGAAATTGTGTCACTTCTCTTGCGTTCATTGCACGCAGAGTCAGGGTGTATGCAACCGTTTGGGCCGCCTGGCTCGTAGCGAACTAATTTGCCAGAATTTTACATAATTATGACATAACATTGAAGGTTGTGCAATGTAATAGCAATATTTAGACTTAGGGATGCCACCCGTTCGATAAAATACGGAACAGTTCCGTATTTCACTGAAAGAATAAACATTTTGTTTTCGAAATAAATAGTTTCCGGATTTGACCATAATAATGACCATAGGCTCGTATTTCTGTGTTTATTATATTATAATTAAGTCTATGATTTGATATTTCATAGAGCAGTCTGACTGAGCGGTGGTAGGCGGCAGCAGGCTCGTAAGCATTCATTCAAACTGTACTGCGTTTGCCAGCAGCTCTTAGCAACTCAAGCCTATTAACTCCTGAGATTAGGCTGGCAGTACTAAAGTGCCTATTAGAACATCCAATAGTCAAAGGTATATGAAATACAAATGGTATAGAGAGAAATAGTCGTATCTTCATAATTCCTATAATAACTACAACCTAAAACTTCTTAACTGGGAATATTGAAGAACTGGGAATATTGAACCACCAGCTTTCATATGTTCTCATGTTATGAGAACATGGCACATATTGCACTTTTACTTTCTTCTCCAACACTGTGTTTTTGCATTATTTAAACCAAATTGAGCATGTTTCATTATTTATTTGAGACTAAATAGATTTTATTAATGTATAATATTAAGTTAAAATAAAAGTGCTCATTCAATTTTGTTGTAGTTGTCATTATTACAAAAATATATAAAAATCATCCGATTAATCGGTACCGGCTTTATTTGGTCCTCCAATAATCGGTATCGGAGTTGAAAAATCATAATCGGTCGACCTCTACTGTGGATGTATTTCGAGGCCTACCTTCAAACTCAGTGCCTCTTTACTTGACATCATGGGAAAATCAAAAGAAATCAGTCAAGACCTCAGTAAAGAATTGTAGACCTCCACAAGTCTGGTTCATCCTTGGGAGCAATTTCCAAATGCCTGAAGGTACCACGATCATCTGTACAAACAATAGTCCGCAAGTATAAACACCATGGAACCACTCAGCCGCCATACCGCTCAGGAAGGAGACGCGTTCTGTCTCCTAGAGATGAACGTACTTTGGTGCGAAAAGTGCAAATCAATTCCAGAACAACAGCAAAGGACCTTGTGAAGATGCTGGAGGAAACAGGTACAAAAGTATCTATATCCACAGTGAAACGAGTCCTATATCAACATCCTGAAAGGCCGCTCAGCAAGGAAGAAGCCATTGCTCCAAAACCGCCATAAAAAAAAAACAGACTACGGTTTGCAACTGCAGATGGGGACAAAGATCATACTTTTTGCAAAAATGTCCTCTGGTCTGATGAAATAAAAATAGACCTGTTTGGCCATAATGACCATCGTTATGTTTGGAGGAAAAAGGGGGAGGCTTGCAAGCTGAAGAACACCATCCCAACCGTGAAGCGCGGGGGTGGCAGCATCATGTTGTGGGGGTGCTTTGCTGCAGAAGGGACTGGTGCACTTCCCAAAATAGATGCCATCATGAGGGAGGAAAATTATGTGGATATATTGAAGCAACAACTCAAGACATCAGTCAAGAAGTTAAAGTTTGGTCGCAAATGGGTCTTCCAAATGGACAATGACCCCAAGCAAACTTCCAAAGTTGTGACAAAATGGCTTAAGGACAACAAAGTCAAGGTATTGGAGTGGCCATCACAAAGCCCTGACCTCAATTCCATAGAAAATTTGTGGGCAGAACTGAAAATGCGTGTGTGAGCAAAGAGGCCTACAAACCTGACTCAGTTACACCAGCTCTGTCAGGAGGAATGGGACAAAATTCACCCAACTTATTGTTGGAAGTTTGTGGAAGGCTACCCAAAACGTTTGACCCAAGTTAAACAATTTAAAGGCAATGCTACCAAATACTTATTGACTGTATGAAAACTTCTGACCCACTGGGAATGTGATGAAAGAAATAAAAGCGGAAATAAATCATTCTCTCTACTATTATTTTGACATTTCACATTCTTAAAATAAAGTGGTGATCCTAACTGACCTAAGACAGGGAATTTGTATTAGGATTAAATGTCAGGAATTGTGAAAAACTGAGTTAAAATGTATTTGGCTCAGGTGTATGTAAACTTCCGACTTCAACTGTACACTGGGTACCAGTACCCGAGTTGATGTGCAGGGGTAGGAGTTAATTGAGGTAGATACATGTACAGTGCATTTGAAAGAATTCAGACCCCTTTCCTTTTCCCTCATTTTGTTACATTACAGTCTTATTCTAAAATTTATGAAATTGTTTCCTCATCAAGCTGCACACACAAAAAAAACAGAAATACCTTATTTACATAAGTATTCAGACCCTTTGCTATGAGACTTGAAATTGAGCTCAGGTGCATCCTGTTTACAATGATCATCCATGAGATGTTTCTACAACTTGGAGTCCACCAAGGCACACACCTGTCTATAGAAGGTCCCACAGTTGCAGTGCATGTCAGAGCAAAAAAACAAGCCATGAGGCTGAAGGAATTGTCCATAGAGCTCCGAGACACAGATTTGGGGAAGGGTACCAAAAAATGTCTGCAGCATTGAAGGTCCCCAAGAACACAGTGGCCTCCATCATTCTTAAATGGAAGAAGTTTGAAATCACCAAAATCTTCCTAGAGCTGGCTGTCCAGCCAAACTGAGCAATCAGGATAGAAGAGCCTTGGTCAGGGAGGTGACCAAGAACCCGATGGTCACTCTGACAGCTCCTCTGTGGAGATGGGAGAACCTTCCAGAAGGACAACCATCTCTGCAGCACTCCACCAATCAGGCCTTTATGGTAGAGTGGCAAGACGGAAGCCACTCCTCAGTAAAAGGCACATGGTAGCCCGCTTGGAGTTTGCCAAAAGGCACCTAAACGACTCTCTGACCATGAGAAACAAGATTCTCTGGTCTGATGAAACCAAGATTGAACTCTGTCCTGAATGCCAAGTGTCACGTCTGGAGGAAACCTGGCACCATCCTAATGTGAATCATGGTGGTGAAAGCATCATGCTGTGGGGACTGTGAGCAGGGGCGGAGCCAGAGGGGTGTCCGGGGTGGCACTGGACACCCCTGACATCTGATTGGCCACCCTGGGTGCCACCCCAAAATGTATTTCGCTACTGGCAGTTTGATGCTGGTTGACATCTCATTTCACCTTTTGTTGAAAGAAGCATTTATTTTGACGTTTTCAAATCGAGGACGAGGAAGAGAGCATTTTAAAGTTGGTTGCTAGATACAGAAGAATAAGAATAAAAAGAACATACAGAAGAAGAGAGAATATTTCCACAGCTTCACAAGCTCATTGGCGAAAGCATCATATTTGAACTAAGTTTTAAAGTTTAGCATCAGTTTTAGGTTTCCTGAACAACTTTTACGAAAGTTGAGTCGCTGTGTAAGTTAAGCTTAGACCTTTGGCTCCATTAACAGACAGTTAATCAGATAAGCGAGATCAGTTCCCAATTGAGCCTAACATTATGTTTACATCTGTGCTAGTAATACAAACGCATATACAGTGCAGTGTCGTAAGTTGCAGTATACAAATGTTTAGCTAATGTGGGGTAACTAGTAGGCTACATCTGTCAGTATTCAGCAAGTTAACATTCAGCAATTTGAAATCCATTAACTCAGTTAGAGTTTCGTACTTGAACTCAAAACGAACAATTGTTATTATCAATCTGTTAACGTTACTCAAAAGATTACCACAATTTGCAGATAGCCTGTTTCTATCGTAAAGGTGTAAGAAATTATAGCTAGCTCAGTTACTTACTGCAGAGTAGGGCTAGCCATGATCTAACTAGTAACTTAGGCTGGTAGTTCATTTTAAGGTACAGTTATGATAATGGGGATTTGTAATTAAGATTGATATTGGATTTAAATGTGGGTAATTGGATGCTTAGATGTAACCATAGACTGTCTTATTTTTGCATAGGGTCAATTAAACATGAAAAGAAAGGGAGATATATCAGACTTATTTTTAAAGAAGCACAAACAGGCAGATCAGGTGCAAACAGACCCCAGCCCTTGCATCACCACCGGACCTCAGAGCAGCTTCCTACCAGAGGCTGGTAGTCAGAGTCAGTGGTCAGACTTCACAAGGACCCAGTCTACCACCACCAGCTCAGAGCATCTACCAGGCAGTCAGTCACATGCCCAGTTCAGAATTTAAGTTTAGCTTCAGCTTGCAATAGATGATTTTGTCAGATTAAGCCTCACTTCAAAATGTTGGTTGTTGATTCATATGTGTTCTTGTTTTGATGGCTGTGGCATTTTTATTTTGATTATACACTAATAGTTCTTGTGTTATTTTAATGTAATAGATGTATCAAGGGATGACACAGAGACCTCTGGCTCTGAGCAAGACAGTGAGCCAGAGCTGTCAGGAGATGTCATCGAGCCCCTCCCAACTGCATCAAGTACCAGGTATGCTGTTCCAAAGGGATGCAATGGTAGGCCAGGCCTATACTTTAAACTACACATTTTAGTTAGCAGCTGTTAGTATCTAATATTAATGGATGTAACGCTTGATGTAATGGGTGTGGAGTCAGGCGCAGGAAACAAGAGCGTTTGCTATCGTGCTTTAATAAATGCACCGTCAAAGAGAGTATACACCCAAAAATAACAACAGGGTGTAATCAAAATATACAAGGACCCAGAACACGTTTCACTTACATAAACACAGTGAAAGACAGAAATAAGCCCGCACACAGAACAGGTGGGGAAACGGGCTTAAATTCCCAACTAATCACTAATGGTACACAGGTGAAACCAATACAGACAAAACCAACAGAAAAGGAAAAAGGGATCGGTGGCAGCTAGTAGGCCGGTGACGACGACCGCCGAGCGCCACCCGAACAGGGAGAGGAGTCACCCTCGGCAGGAGTCGTGACAATGGATCCCTTAATTATACATTTCCATAGAGATACGACACATATTTAACATGTATTTCAGACATTTCAAGATCCAGAGAAGAAGGTCCTGTACAGCTGTGTTTGAAAACATTTCCCAGAACTCAGCATGGTATTAGGAAAATGGCTTTCAATAATTTTTCTCTGCCCAATACACCTGAATCTGCCTTCACATCCCAGTCAGGTTTTTGTAAGTGGAAAAAGGCGCTGTTTAAAGATTCTGGGTTTAAGATCCATTCGAAGGCAGAGCATCATATCAATGCTATGTATGCTTGGAATCAGCATAAAAGGGCTATTGACAGCAACTCATCAATGTTAGATGTCATACATGAGGACCAGAAAAAGAATGTGGAGGAAAATGGTACTTACATTTAAACAACTGCAGGTGTGCTCCTATTAACTGCCACTCAAAATATAGTGCAGGTCATCGAGAGTCTGATGACTCTCACAACAAGGGTCATTTTTTTACAATCTTAGAAGAAATAGCAAAGCATGACCCTCTCATAGAGAAAAGGATGAATGCATGTGGCAATGCTAAGTACACAAGCCACCAAATCCAGAACGAAGTTCTTGAGGGCTTAGCTGAGATGGTACAAAGTTAAATAATAAGAGAAGTAAAGTTTTTAGTGTAATTGCATATGAAACCAAAGATTTAAAGAAAAAATAACAAATGTCTTTAGATGTGAGGTACTATTACTACGGGGCCATCCACGAAAGCTTTTTACACTTTCAGTCAGCTGAAAGCTTAGATGCAGCAGGTCTCACAAAGATTATAATTGATTGCCTTGAAAAACATGGTCTGGACTACAGAAATAGTCTTGTTGGGCAAGGCTATGACGGTGCATCCGTCATGATCGGAAAGCATTCTGGTGTGTCTGCACGGATGAAAAACAGTGCAAGGTTTGCATTTTATGTGCACTGTAGTGCACATTGTTCGAATTTGGTTCTTGTCAATGCTGTAAAATCAGGGCCTAAGGCAGCCACGCTCAAGGTCCTAAACGATATCATAACTGCCATCGATAAAAGACAGTACTGTGCAGCCGTATTCATCGACCTGGCCAAGGCTTTCGACTCTGTCAATCACCGTGTTCTTATCGGCAGACTCAACAGCCTTGGTTTCTCAAATGACTGCTTCACCTGGTTCACCAACTACTTCTCAGACAGAGTTCAGTGTGTCAAATCGGAGGGCCTGTTGTCGGGACCTCTGGCAGTCTCTATGGGGGTGCCACAGGGTTCAATTCTTGGGCCAACTCTTTTCTCTGTATACATCAATGATGTCGCTCTTGCTGCTGGTGATTCTCTGATCGACCTCTATGCAGACGACACCATTCTGTATACTTCTGGCCCTTCTTTGGACACTGTGTTAACAAACCTCCAGACGAGCTTCAATGCCATAAAACTCTCTTTCCGTGGCCTCCAACTGCTCTTAAATGCTAGTAAAACTAAATGCATGCTCTTCAACCGATTGCTGCCCGCACCTGCCCGCCCGTCCAGCATCACTACTCTGGACCGTTCTGACTTAGAATATGTGGACAACTACAAATACCTAGGTGTCTGGTTAGACTGTAAACTCTCCTTCCAGACTCACATTAAGCATCTCCAATCCAAAATTAAATCTAGAATCGGCTTCCTATTTCGCAACAAAGCATCCTTCACTCATGCTGCCAAACATACCCTCGTAAAACTGACTATCCTACCAATCCTTGACTTCGGCGATGTAATTTATAAAATAGCCTCCAACACTCTACTCAGCAAATTGGATGCAGTCTATCACAGTGCCATCCGTTTTGTCACCAAAGCCCCATATACTACCCACTACTGCGACCTGTTTGCTTTCGTTGGCTGGCCCTCGCGTCATATTTGTCACCAAACCAAATGGCTCCAGGTCATCTATAAGTCTTTGCTAGGTAAAGCCCCCCTTATCTCAGCTCACTGGTCACCATAGCAGCACCCACCCGTAGCACGCGCTCCAGCAGGTATATTTCACTGGTCACCCCCAAAGCCTATTCCTCTTTTGGCCGCCTTTCCTTCCAGTTCTCTGCTGTCAATGACTGGAACAAATTGAAAAAAATCACTGAAGCTGGAGACTCAAATCTCCCTCACTAACTTTAAGCATCAGCTATCTGAGCAGCTCACAGATCACTGCACCTGTACATAGCCCATCTGTAAATAGCCCATCCAACTACCTCATCCCCATATTCTTATTTTTTGTTGTTGTTGCTCCTTTGCATCCCAGTATCTCTACTTGCACATTCATCTTCTGCACATCTATGACTCCAGTGTTTAACCTGTTTAGGATAGGGGGCAGTATTTTCACGGCCGGATAAAAAACGTTCCCGATTTAATCTGGTTATTACTTCTGCCCAGAAACTAGAATATGCATATAGTTGTTTGATTTGGATAGAAAACACCCTAAAGTTTCTAAAACTGTTTGAATGGTGTCTGTGAGTATAACAGAACTCATATGCAGGCCAAAACCTGAGAAGATTCTATACAGGAAGTGCCCTCTCTGACCATTTCTTGGCCTTCTATAGCCTCTTTATCGAAAACAGAGGATCTCTGCTGTAACGTGACATTTTCTAAGGCTCCCATAGGCTCTCAGAAGGCACCAGAACGGGGAATGATGACTCTGCAGTCCCTGGGCGGAAAACAGTAGCGCATTTGGATAGTGGTCGATCTCAGAACAATGACACGGGTGCGCGCGTGCACGTGAAGAGTCCATTTTACATTTTCAGTCTTTGAACGAAAACAACGTCTACCGGTCGGAATATTATCGCTATTTTACGAGAAAAATCGCATAAAATTGATTTTAAACAGCGTTTGACATGCTTCGAAGTACGGTAATGGAATATTTTGAATTTTTTTGTCACGATATGCGCCGGCGCGTCACCCTTTGGATAGTGTCTTGAACGCAAGAACAAAACGCCGCTATTTGGATATAACTATGGATTATTTGGAACTCAAACAACATTGGGTGTAAAGTAGAAGTCCTGGGAGTGCATTCTGACGAAGAACAGCAAAGGTAATCCAATTATTCTTATAGTAAATCTGAGTTTGGTGAGTGCCAAACTTGGTGGGTGTCAAAATAGCTAGCCATGATGGCCGGGCTATCTACTCAGAATATTGCAAAATGTGCTTTCACCGAGAAGCTATTTTAAAATCGGACACCGCGATTGCATAAAGGAGTTCTGTATCTATAATTCTTAAAATAATTGTTTGCGGTGGGTATGCTAGTTCTGAACGTCACATGCTAATGTAAAAAGCAGTTTTTTGATATAAATATGAACTTGATTGAACAAAACATGCATGTATTGTATAACATAATGTCCTAGGAGTGTCATCTGATGAAGATCATCAAAGGTTAGGGCTGCATTTAGTTGTGGTTGTGGTTTTTGTGACATTATATGCTAGCTTGAAAAATGGGTGTGTGATTATTTCTGGCTGGGTACTCTCCTGACATAATCTAATATTTTGCTTTCGTTGTAAAGCCTTTTTGAAATCGGACAATGTGGTTAGATAAAGGAGAGTCTTGTCTTTAAAATGGTGTAAAATAGTCATATGTTTGAAAAATTGAAGTTTTGGGATTTTTGAGGAGTTTGTAATTCGCACCATGCCCTATCATTGGATATTGGAGCGGTGTTCCGCTAGCGGAACATCTAGATGTAAATTAGTTGCTAAATTGTAATTACTTCGCCACTACGGCCTATTTGTTGCCTTAATCTTACCTCATTTGCACACACTGTATATAGATTTTTTTCTATTGTGTTATTGACTGTACCTTTGTTTATTTCATGTGTAACTCTGTGTTGTTGTTTGTGTCGCACTGCTTTGCTCTATCTTGGCCAGGTCACAGTTGTAAATGAGAACTTGTTCTCAACTGGCCTACCTAGTTAAATAAAGGTGAAATAAATAACATTTAAAAAAATGTTCTTGACAGTCTGACAGCTGAGCTGCAGAGGCGTTTTTCAAAGAAGAATTGCGAGATAATGCAAGGGGTCCAGTCTCAACCCAAAGAGTACAACATTCTTGAATGAGGAGCCTCTGTTTGCCTTTGCTCAGACCTTTGAGTCAGATTTAGAGGACCTCAAACATGAGGTTCATCAAACCAAGAGGCTTCTTGATAGGAGAGAGAAAAGTGGAAGGGACAGACAGTCTACTCTCCTTGACTTTGTTGTGTTTCTAGAACCTTGTAAATGTTTCATTTTTTACATTTTATTTCACCTTTATTTAACCAGGTAGGCCAGTTGAGAACAAGTTCTCATTTACAACTGCGAACTGGCAGTTGTCTTCCATGAGCTATTTCGACTTTGTAAGATTTCTGTTGTTACACCAGTCAGCAGTGCTTCTTGCGAGAGAAGGTTCTCAGCTTTAAAACTGATTAAAACCCACCTTAGGACAACAGTGGTTGATGACAGGTTGTCACCTCAGAATTCTCAGTGTTGAGTCAAGGAGGGCATGCTCCCTCAACAAGGATGAGTTCGTGGAACATTTTGCCAGTTCTCACCAGAACCGCAGAATTATGCTGTTTTAAATCTACCTAGGATAATTTGCCACTTAGGCGGTCCCTCTGGTCATGATTAAAACATGCACTGTGTACTAACTAGTACACTGACATTCTAAAATGATCAATCCAAAGGGTACCATGTCACACAGGTTTAATTTGCTCTTGATTAGGCCAATTCCAAAACGTTGCTTTGCTATTAGTTAACATAATATATATGAGCATAAATATGATACTGTAAGTTTGTAATATTGATGGGCACCAAAATAATTTGTATTTTTCAAGTCCATTTCTGCTTGATACCTGGTATGTAAAATTGCAGTGTTTTTTTGTGAATTAAATGTTTTGTATGTTAAAACTTCTTAAGGACAGAACGAGTGTGGTGGTGTGACAGGTTAAAGGAAATACTCATAGCCTGTTATACATTAAAAAGTATTAGTAAGTTCATAGTATGTGAGGATCTTAAAACATCTAAGGTTAAAAAGATAATGCATTCTGTATTAGTTGATAGAGATTGATAACATTCATAATTGTGTTAAAGTTAAAATCCATCAAGCGTACAAAAGGTAAGAATTGTAAAAGGAATGTGTAAACGTTATATTGATTACTTTATTTTGTGGTGCCTAATTGAAGGGGAAAAGTGTTCATCTGTGATCTACTAAATGCTCTTTAATCTATGAGCCTGAGATCGATTGCTCTGGTCTCCACCCAAGTTCGCGGGGAAATCGCGGTCTTTTCCTCATTACAGTAAAAGTTCTCACTGAGGAAATAATACCGTATCACTCTCGTGATTATTTCTCCCCTTTTTCAGGGGCGTAACATTTTTGGAGGCTCCGCTGAGATTGCTGCTCAGATGTCCAGTTTCCACATCCTGGTCGCTGAATTCCGAGCCAGCTAAATCTCCACATAACAACTCAGGCAGGCTGCAGTGAGGAAAGTGTTGCTGTTCGAGGGGAGCTGGAAGTTGGTGGTTAAGTACGTGTCAGCTGAGGCCATTGATCGACCATCAGAGACAGTAAGGACCATCTAATTCAGAGTCAACTCCTGCACAGTAAAAGTTCCTCCTGTTCTGTCAACATGACGACCGCCTTGGGAGAACTACAGGAAGAGGTAGTAGGAGAATTGCACACCCTGACTAAAGACAAGTTACTAGAGATATGTGATTTCCTTGACATCTCAGGCGAACAGAGAAGAGATGTTCAAGATAAATCCTGCATATCATTGATGACTCACATTATGAGGTTCCTTGAAAGAGAGGAAGCTGCAGAGTTAGAAGATGGCGGCATGTCGGAATTGTTGCTACTTAAAGACAAAATGACAGAGATGATCAGTGGCATAGATAACAAAACAGGGCAAACTGACCAGGATATTGAAACAGCCGGAACACATCACAGAATAGAGGAACTGAGAACTGCAACCCCACAACAAGGGGTGGGAACTGAGCAGATTACTGCAGCCAAAGCCAGTGATTCTCTGCGTCAGCCCCAACCCCATGCTAATCTTCAGGTGAGCGTGCCGCTCTCACCCAGTGCACAGCCCAGCTCATACTGGCGCAAAGAGTTTAAAATTTCTGGTCAGATAGGTGAACCGGGCCAGAAAGATAAACAGATTTTTTCCAGCCTTGCCCATCAGATCGAGAATGGACTTAACAGAGGCTATCCCGAGGTAGAAATAGTAGACGCAGTAGTCAGGGCTATTTCTCCAGGCTCACAGCTACGCAGCTACTTGGAGGGTAAACCCCAGCTAACTCTTCCCACACTTAGATGTATCCTGCGTTCCCACTTCCAAGAGAAGAGTGCAACAGAGCTTTACAAACAGCTAGCTTCAGAAGCACAGCATAGCAAGGAGACCCCTCAAAGCTTCCTGATGCGCGTCTTAGATTTGAGGCAGAAAGTACTGTTTGCATCCCAGGAGTCGGAATCAGGGCTTAAGTATGACCCTGCTCTAGTCCAGCGCATGTGTTTACACACAGTCCTTACAGGTCTCCAGAGTGACAGTATCAGGATAGACATGCAGCCTCTCCTGCTAGATAGCGAAACATCAGATGAGGTTTTGCTAGAGAAGCTTAACATTGCTTGTGCTAATGAGATAGAAAGACGAAACAAAAGGCGGTTTAATTCCCCACAGCCTGCTACAACGGTAAATGTAGTCCAGTTAGAAGATACGCCATCTGCAAAGTGCCCTGTGAAGGAAGCCAAAGCTAAGATACCCGCAGAACTGTTAACAGAGTTAGCTGAACTTAAGACAGGTGTAGCTTCTCTAAAAGGTCTCAGTGCAGAGATTGCTCAGATTAAGGAGACATTACAGCAGCCTATGTTTCAGTCACCGCCTTGTGTCTATGCCCCACCTCCAGTTAGGAGGCCAGATAGGGACCCCCAGCCACCTGTTTCCCATCAGCAGTATTACAGCAACTACAGTCAGCCCCAAGCACCTGACTCTGCTCAGCATCAATATGCACCTAACCTGTATACCAACCGCTCTGCTCAAGCTCCAAGGAGGTGTTTTGTCTGCCAGCAGGCCAGAACAGATGCACGCTGCACACACTGCTTCCGATGTGGGAGTGGAGAACATTTTCAAGCTGGATGTAAAATCCGGGGGAGTCAGACCATCAAGAGAGGCCCCTTTAAACGGGGAAGGGTTACCGCTGAGGGACGAGTGTTAACCGTAGCTACCAAAAAGTCCCAGAAATGTGCAAATTGTGCCCGAGAAGATTCATTTGAGAACCTGAAATAATGTTCATCATGTAAAGAGACACTGTACTGTTCCAAAGTATGTCAAAACCAACATTGGACTAAACATAGGGAAAAATGCACTCACCTGAAAATTGACTCTACCAGGGAAAGGTTTTCCTGCACAGAGGAAAATGCCCACTCTTTACCATCCCTAGCTCAAGGTTGCCACCCCCGTAAGGTCACCTCGCTAGTCGGCAGACAGTGCCTTATTGAGTGTCACCTGAATCGCCACCACCTCCAAGCTCTATGGGACACAGGCTCTCAGGTATCGGTCATTGATGAACGATGGAAAGAGAAATCTCTCCCAAACGTAAGGCTGAGAGATGTTTCAGAAATCCTGGACTCACCTGATGGTCTAAGGTTGACTGCAGCAAATGGGACTGAAATGCCGTACCTGGGATGGATTGAAACAACTTTTCGGCTAGCCTCTGAAACTGACCAAACAAAGGAACTGATAAACCCAGTGCTGGTAATGAAAGGCTGTCACCTATCTCATCCCATCATAGGTTTCAATGTTATCGAGCACATCCTGACAATGACCGACAAGACTAAACAATACAGTACAGTAAAAACAGCTTTCCCAAGCCTCAAAAGAAACAAGGTGAGAGCTTTTATACAGGCTGTTAGCGCAGAACAGACAGATGAATATGCAGTGAAAACCAAGAAAGAGAAGGTTGCTGTACCAAAACACAGAAGCATTCAGATTGAGTGCCGTGTAGCTTCCCAGCCTTTCAAAGAGGACATGACAATGCTTTTCCAGCCAGACCTGAACCCGCAGTGGCCAGACGACCTTGAGTTCTTTGACACACTAGTCAGAGTCAGGAAAGGTGTTTTTCCAGTTATCATGCTTGATGTCTCTAACCCCACTGACCACGACATTGCCCTGCTAGGACGCACAATAATCGGTACAGTACAAACCATTATGACTGTGTTACATGCCCAGGTCTTTGAAAAAACTGTCACCCCAGCCACCGTGAATCACACAAGCGTTCAAACCCCATGTACTGCTACTGAACAGTGGGATCCACCAGTAGGTTTAAATCACCTAACCGAAGAGCAGAGAGAAGTTGTTAGGCAAATGCTTAGAGAAGAGTGTCACTCCTTCTCCAGATCAGACAATGACATTGGCTGTATTGAACGATTGAAAATGACTATTTCTCTAAAGGACTCTGAACCAGTCAAGCGCACATACATGTCAGTGCCCAGGCAACTGTATCAGGAGATGAAGGGTTATCTTTATGACCTCATAGCCCAGGGCTGGGTTAGGAAGTCAAACTCTTCATATTCTTCACCTGTCGTGTGCGTTCGGAAGAAGGACGGGACCCTCCGGTTGTGTATAGATTACAGAGACCTGAACAGAAAGACACATCCCGACCGCCAGCCTATCCCTCGGGTCCAAGACATCATGGACAGTTTAGGTGGTAATTCCTTGTTCTCCCTTTTAGATCAGGGAAAAGCATATCACCAGGGGTTCATCTCTGAAGAAAGCAGACAACTGACAGCATTTGTGACCCCATGGGGACTCTATGAGTGGATACGTATGCCATTCGGCCTCATGAACGCTCCTGCAGCTTTTCAGCGGTGTATGGAGGAGTGTTTGGAAGGGCTCCGGGATAACATCTGCATTCCTTATCTGGACGACACGCTAGTTTTCAGTAAAACATTCGACAGCCATGTGAATGATGTGCGAAAAGTTTTGCAGCGTCTCAGAGAGTATGGCATTAAACTCAAACCAAGTAAGTGTGATCTCTTTAAACCCCAGGTCCGTTGTTTGGGCAGAATAGTGTCTGCAGAGGGCAGCCGAGTTGACCCAGCTGATTTTGAAGCAGTAAGAGCATTGAAAGAAATCAGACCAGAGACTGTGGGCCAGCTCAGAAAAATGCTTGGTTTACTCACTTACTACAGACAGTACATCAAAGACTTTTCTAGGAGGGCCAGCTGCCTCACCACCCACGGAAAACAAAAACAAAGAAAGCAAGTCATGTGGTGCCCTCAAACAAGCCAATCCTGTGGACTGACCAGCATCAACAGGCACTTGAACAGCTGATTGAGTGTTTGCTTCACCCACCAGTCTTAGGGTTCCCTGATTTCACTCAGCCATTTGTTGTACACACTGATGCGTCACACCAAGGCTTGGGAGCAGTTCTGTATCAAAAGCAAGATGGGAAGCTTAGGGTCATTGCTTATGGCTCTCAAACCTTAACAGCCGCTGAGAAGAACTATCACTACCACTCGGGCAAGCTAGAATTTCTAGCTCTAAAATGGGCAATCACTGATAAGTTCCGTGATTATTTGTACTATGCTCCGACCTTCACTGTATACAGCGATAACAACCCGCTCAGCTACATTCTGTCTACGGCGGTACTGAGTGTGGCGGCGGCGGTACTGAGTGTGGCGGCGGCGGTACCGAGTGTGGCGGCGGCGGCGGTACCGAGTGTGGCGGCGGCGGTACTGAGTGTGGCGGCGGTGGTACCGAGTGTGGCGGCGGCGGTACCGAGTGTGGCGGCGGCGGCGGAACGCCTCACCAATGTCCAATGGTAGAGCGTGGAGCGAAATACAAATACCTCAAAAATGCTATAACTTCAATTTCTCAAACATATGACTATTTTACACCATTTTAAAGACAAGACTCTCGTAAATCTAACAACATTGTCCGATTTCAAAAAGGCTTTACAGCGAAAGCAAAACATTAGATTATGTCAGGAGAGTACCCTGCCAAAAATAATCACACAGCCATTTTCAAAGCAAGCATATATGTCACAAAAACCAAAACCACAGCTAAATGCAGCACTAACCTTTGATGATCTTCATCAGATGACACTCCTAGGACATTATGTTATACAATACATGCATGTTTTGTTCAATGAAGTTCATATTTATATCAAAAACCAGCTTTTTACATTAGCATGTGATGTTCAGAACTAGCATACCCACCGCAAACTTCCGGTGAATTTACTAAATTACTCATGATAAACGTTTACAAAATACATAACAATTATTTTAAGAATTATAGATACAGAACTCCTTTATGCAATCGCGGTGTCAGATTTTAAAATAGCTTTTCGGCGAAAGCACATTTTGCAATATTCTGAGTACATAGCCCGGCCATCACGGCTAGCTATTTTGACACCCACCAAGTTTGGGACAACCTAAACTCAGAATTACTTTTTGAAAAATTGGATTACCTTTGCTGTTCTTTGTCAGAATGCACTCCCAGGACTTCTACTTCAACAACAAATGCTGTTTTGGTTCCAAATAATCCATAGTTATATTCAAATAGCTCTGTTTTGTTCATGCGTTCATGTCACTATCCGAAGGGTGACGCGCGAGCGCATTTCGTGACAAAAAAATTCAAAATATTCCATTACCGTACTTCGAAGCATGTCAAACGCTGTTTAAAATAAATGTTTATGCTATTTTTCTCGTAAAATAGCGATAATATTCCAACTGGGAAACGTTGTATTCATTCAAAGGCTGAAAGAAAAAAATTGAGAATTCTCGTGAACGCGCCTCTCAGTCTCACTGTTGCCAGGCTGACCACTAACAAATTCTCCTGCTGTTCTTCGCCCAGAGACAGCAGACACCCCATTCCACTTTCTGGCGCCTTCTGAGACCCAATGGAAGCTTTAGAAAATGTCACGTTACAGCACAGATGCTGTATTTTTGATAGAGATGCAACAGAAGGACAACAAATTGTCAGACAGGGCACTTCCTGTATGGAATCTTCTCAGATTTTCGCCTACCATATGAGTTCTGTTATACTCACAGACACAATTCAAACAGTTTTAGAAACTTTAGAGTGTTTTCTATCCAAATCTACTAATTATATGCATATTCTAGTTTCTGGGCAGGAGTAGTAACCAGATTAAATCGGGTACGTTTTTTATCCGGCCGTGAAAATACTGCCCCCTATCCCAAACAGGTTAAAGAATTCTAGTGAACCACACTATCTGCCACATTGAAGATCTCTGGGTTAAGTGAATTATCACTTCTACCTCTAATCAGCAATCATAGGATTCATTCATGCTCCTTATATGCCAGGTTAGGGTTACACACACATTTTCTGTCATGGTCTATGGACCCCCTGAAGTAGCCTTGGCCACGCCCTGGCCACCCCATGTATAAAACTGTAGTTCCGCCACTGACTGGGAGACTAGTCAGGATCGAGGGAAAGATGAACGGAGCAAGTACAGAGAGATCCTTGATGAAAACTGCTCCAGAACGCTCAGGATCTCAGACTGGGGCAAAGGTTCACCTTCCAACAGGACAACGACCCAAAGCACACAACGCAGGAGTGGCTTTGGGACAAGTCTCAATGTCCTTGAGTGGCCCAGCCAGAGCCCGGACTTGAACCCGATCTAACATCTCTGGAGAGAGCTGAAAATAGCTTTGCAGCGACGCTCCCTATCCAACCTGACAGAGCTTTGGAGAATCTGCAGAGAAGAATGGGAGAAACTCCCCAAATACAGGTGTGCCAAGCTTGTATCGTCATACCCTGGAAAACTTGAGGCTGTAATCACTGCCAAATGTGCTTCAACAAAGTACTGAGTAAAGGGTCTCTATACTTGTGTAAATGTGATGTCAGTAGCAGCGTATGTGATGACCAAAAGGTTAGTGCAAAAAAAAAATAGTTAACCAAATAGCTACACGGACTAACTATTTACCTGTCTTATGGCTTGGGGGTTCAAGGTCCTGTTGGTTCCAGACATTGGTGCATCGGTACCGCTTACCGTGTGATCGCAGAGAGAACAGTCTATGACTTGAGTGGCTGGAGTCTATGACCATTTTTAGGGCCTTTCTGACACCATCTGGTATAGAGGTCATGGATGGCAGGGAGCTTGGCCCCAGTTATGTACTGGGCTGTACGTACTACCCTATGTAGCGCCTTGTGGTCACCAAGCAGTTTCAAATCAAATTGTATTTGTCACATGCGCCGAATACAAACGGTGTAGACCTTACCGTGAAATGCTTTCTTAGAAGCCCTTAACCAACAATGTAGTTCAAGAAATAGTTTCCATAACAAGCGGTGATGCAGCCAGTCAAGATGCTCTCAATGGTGAAGCTGTAGACTTTTTTGAGGATCCGAAGGCCCATGCCAAATCGTTTCAGTTTCCTGAGGGAGAAGAGGCGTTGTCGTGCCCTCTTCACGACTGTGTTGTTTGTGTATGGACCACGATAGATCATTAGTGATGTGGACACCGAGAAACTTGAACATTCCCGACTCGCTCCACTACAGCCATGTCAATGTGTTTCCTGTAGTCCACAATCAGCTCCTTTGTTTTGCTGACATTGAGGGAGAGGTTGATGTTCTGGCACCACACTGCCAGGTTGCTGACCTCCTCCCTACAGGCTGTCTCATCATCGTCGGTGATCAGGCCTACCACCGTTGTGTCGTAAGCAAACTTAATGGTTTTGGAGTTGTGAATGGCCACGCAGCCATGGGTGAACAGGGAGTACAGGAAAGGACTAAGGACGCACCCCTGAGGGGCCCCCGTGTTGAAGGTCAGTTTGGCAAATGTGTTGTTGCCTACCTTCACCACTTGGGTGCGGCCCATCAGGAAATCCAGGATCCAGTTGCAGAGGTAGGTGTTCAGTCCCAAGTTCCTTAGCTTAGTGATGAGTTTGGAGGGCACTATGGTGTTGAATGCTGAGCTGTAGTCAATGAACACCATTCTCACATAGGTGCACCTCTTGTCCAAGTGGGAAAGGGCAGTGTGGAGTGCAATAGAGATTGCATCATCTGTGCATCTGTTAGGGGAGTATGTGAATTGAAGTGGGTCCAGGGTCTCTGGGATGATGGTGTTGATGTGAGCCATGACCAGACTTTCAAAGCATTTCATGGCTAAACGTACAGTTGAAGTCAGAAGTTTACATACACCTTAGCCAAATACATTTAAACTCAGTTTTTCACAATTCCTGACATTTAATCCTAGTAAAAAATCCCTGTCTTAGGTCAGTTAGGATCACCACTTTATTTTAAGAATGTGAAATGTGAAAATAATAGTAGAGCGAATTATTTATTTCAGCTTTATTTCTTTCATCACATTCCCAGTGGGTCAGAAGTTTACATACACTCAATTAGAATTTGGTAGCACTGCCTTTAAATGGTTTAACTTGGGTCAAATGTTTTGGGTAGCCTTCCACAAGCTTTCCACAATAAGTTGGGTGAATTTTGTCCCATTCCTCCTGACAGAGCTGGTGTAACTGAGTCAGGTTTGTAGGCCACCTTGCTCACACACGCTTTTTCAGTTCTGCCCACAACTTTTCTACAGGATTGAGGTCAGGGCTTTGTGATGGCCACTCCAATACCTTGACTTTGTTGTCCTTAAGCCATCTTGCCACAACTTTGAAAGTTTGCTTGGGGTCATTGTCCATTTGGAAGACCCATTTGCGACCAAGCTTTAACTTCCTGACTGATGTCTTGAGATGTTGCTTCAATATATCCACATAATTTTCCTTTCCTCATGATGGTATGTATTTTGTGAAGTGCACCAGTCCCTCCTGCAGAAAAGCACCCCCACAACATGATACTGCCACCCCCGTGCTTCACGGTTGGGATGATGTTCTTCAGCTTGCAAGCCTCCCCCTTTTTTCTCCAAACATAACGATGGTCATTATAGCCAAACAGGTCAATTTTTGTTTATCAGACCAGAGGACATTTCTCCAAAAAGTACGATCTTTGTCCCCATGTGCAGTTGCAAACCGTAGTCTGGCTTTTTTATGGCGGTTTTGGAGCAGTGGCTTCTTCCTTGCTGAGCGGCTTTTCAGGCTATGTTGATATAGGACTCGTTTTACTGTAGATATAGATACTTTTGTACCTGTTTCCTCCAGCATCTTCACAAGGTCCTTTGTTGTTGTTCTGGGATTGATTTGCACTTTTCGCACCAAAGTACGTTCATCTCTAGGAGACAGAACACATCTCCTTCCTGAGCAGTATGACGGCTGCGTGGTCCCATGGTGTTTATACTTGCGGACTATTGTTTGTACAGCTGAACGTGGTACCTTCAGGCATTTGGAAATTGCTCCCAAGGATGAACCAGACTTGTGGAGGTCTACAAATATTTTTCTGAGGTCTTGACTGATTTCTTTTGATTTTCCCATGATGTCAAGCAAAGAGGCACTGAGTTTGAAGGTAGGCCTTGAAATACATCCACAGGTACACCTTCAATCGACTCAAATGATGTCAATTAGCCTATCAGAAGCTTCTAAAGCCATGACATTATTTTCTGGAATTTTCCAAGCTGTTTAAAAGGCACAGTCAACTTAGTGTATGTAAACTTCTGACCCACTGGAATTGTGATACAGTGAATTATAAGTGAAATAATCTGTAAACAAAAAACATTTACTTGTGTCATGCACAAAGTAGATGTCCTAACCAACTTTCCAAAACTATAGTTTGTTAACAAGAAATTTGTGGAGTGGTTGAAAAACGAGTTTTAATGACTCCAACCTAAGTGTATGTAAACTTCCGACTTCAACTGTAGATATTACAGACTGGGTCAGGGAGAGGTTTAAAATATCAGTGAAGACACTTGCCAGCACATGTTCTGAGTACGCATCCTGGTTATCCGTCTGGCCCTGCAGCTTTGTGAATGTTACTCATATCGACTATGGAGAGCGTGATCACACAGTCATCCAGAACAGCTGGTAATCTCTTGCAGGGTTCAGTGTTGCTTGCCTCGAATCAAGCATAGAAGGCATTTAGCTCGGGCCTGGGCAGCCGCTGCGGCCGGACCGGGTGCAGCCCCGCCACATCCGAGTGTCAGAGCCGGTGTAGTAGGATTCGATGTTAGTCCTGTATTGATGCCTTTCCGGTTTGATGTTTCTGCAGAGGGCGTAGTGGGTTTTCTTATAAGTGTCCCGCTACTTGAAAGCGACTGCTGTAGCCTTTAGCTTTGTGCAGATGTTACCCATCATTTTACCCATTGTTTATGGTTGGGATATGTACATACGGTCACTGTGGGGACGAAGTCATTGGTAAACTCTTCAATGGCATCGGATGAACCCCAGAACGTATTCCAAACTGCGCTAGCGAAACAGTCCTGTAGTTTAGCATCGGCAACATTGGACCACTTCCGCATTGAGCAAGTCACTGGTGCTTTTGTTTGTAAGCAGGAATCAGAAAGATAGAATTATGGTCAGATTTGCCAAATGGAGGGTGTAGAGCTTTGTATGCGTTTCAGTGTGTGGAGTAAAGTTGGTCTTGAGTTTTTTTGCCTCTAGTTGCACATGTGACATGCTGGTAGTAATTAGGAAAAACAGATGGTATGTTGTAAAGCTTAAGGATCTTGAAATGTTTAAGGATTAAGAAATTGCACAAATGCTCATCTCTTCAATAATAGAGGAATACTTTTAACATTGGTTCTTTCATGTGCTTAAAAATGTTCTGCTTGGCTCCTGAACAAATCCACCAGGAAATTGAGTTTGTGGTTGACAGATAATCTACTCTACATTGTCATGTGCCCCCTAGTGGTGAAAAGGGTGTGCTGGTGTACTCGAGCACACCCTTTTTTATTCATCAACATGCGCAGGTTTTACCTTGAACTGTAAAAACAGCAGATATTTTATTTCCCCAAAAGTGATTAAAGTTAACCAGTAATCTGCTTATTACAATATTGAGTTTATATGGACTGCCTCGAAATGCCACTTTCCACCCTATGGACCCTGATCCAAAGTAGTGCACTATAAAGGGAATAGGGTGCCATTTGGGACAAATCCATGGAAAGAAACATCTCTTTTTTTAATTCTTAAACCTGGGCATTGACAGTACAATCCCTGTATTGGCTAGACCTTTGAAAGACATACAGAACATTGAATACTGAAGAGAAAGACTGAAGAATATAATGACAAGCCCATCAAATGCATCATGTTTCCAATAAACCTGGAGCTATCTCGCTCTCTGGTCTTTGGATTTTCTCTAAGACTTGTTTACCGCCTTCTCAGAAATATTTGGTAAGTGAAGGTCCAGCTTTCCCCATCCTCAGTCCCCATACAGCCCTGTAGAGGCATTGTGTAAGATGATGCTTCAATCATATTGGGTCCAACTGGATTCCTCAGATTGGTGGAGGATGAGGGGAGTTTCCCCCATTCCATGTAAAACACTGAGCACCTAAGTGGAAAAGCTGGATATAAATAAAATGAATCAAACTGAAGACTTCTCCTCTAATCATCATCTTGCTCATTGTCAATCAAAACCATCTGTCGTCTGCCCTTGGCAGGGGCGGACTGCGTCCCTGTCAGCCCCGAGGTCCAGAGTGAGGGAGTCCTCTATCAGGAGAGGAGACAGCAATGCTAGCAAAACATGTCGTACTAATAATTTTGTTTCTTCTTTAACAAATGCCAGTCATTGTCATTCTTGCCAAACAAAGGCAAAGGAGTTTGTGGGTAAAACTAACAGGACTAGATTATGATTAGGTTAAAGCACAGTATCTCCATCCTCGTCGCTGTCAACAGCACTCTGCTTCTCTTGCTGGAGGTCTTCTTATTCTCTGAAGATCTGTGATGGTCAAGGAGAGGAGAAAACAGGCAGAAAATAAACAGGCAGCGCTATGCTATTGCATAAGAAATACACTGTGTACAGAATGGAGAACTCTCACCTCTGAGGTGCACTGTCTGAATCTATATCCTCAACAGGTGTGAAATCTGAAGAGAAAGAAATGGCTTGTCAGATATAAGTGGATGTTTGCGCATATACAGTAGTTAATCGCATTCCGATTTTTGGTAACACAAAATAGCATCAGTAAAACAACGTACATTTGTGAAGAGTTTGATGGAAATATTACATCCTCTAATAAAGTTACGGTTAACTAAGCAACAACCTTGGATCAATTCTATGAGATCTCCACAATTCAGAGTTATCAATGGAGTATGAGATAATGGCTATTCACTAGTGCACTACTTTTGAACACAGCCAATAGGGTTTTGGTCAAAAGTAGTGCACTACATAGTGAATTGGGTGCCATTTCAGACACATCCAATGTCTTTAATCTGCTGACCTTTGTGTTCTGCTGAGGCAGATGGCTATTTCCTCTTGTGGGCCAGCAGCAGGCCTCGGAGGGCCTGGGCTCTCTGCTCATGGGAGTCTGCCTCCACCTGCGGCTGCTCCTGGATGGGGCTCCTTGGGAATGGCCGCTCTGATCCCTCTCCCCCTACCGTCGGGGATCCCCTTAACTGGGACGGGTTCATCTTGGCTGGGATCCTCCAGAACGTCTCCTAATCGATCATCAGACACACATTACCTATACAGTAGTCTATGGGAAAGCCTGCCGAAGTTTTGAAAAACACAGACATCACTTCAATTCCTTTTATTAATGCAACATTTACAAAGTTGTGTGCCTCATAAGCTGCATCTTGCCTTAAAGTTGGAATCCTTAATCGTGAAACTACCACGTCCGTTTGTGATAATACAACAACAAAGTGACTGCAAGCAATGCTGTTTTTTCTCTCGGACATCAATGAACAGCAGGAATATGTACTGCAATTTTTGGGTGCGCATTGCGACACTCACCTCCGCTCAACAACAAAAAAACGATGATGTCCACTGTGCCGACAGTGGCAGTTTCCCCTACTGCGGATTCCACCTTTTAACTAAGTAAATACTTTTGGGGCTTAGTCCTGCAATTTAATGTGGGTAAGACAAAAAAAAATGATATAAAAATATATATTTTTATATAGCTGAGTTTCCGCCTAAATCCCACCTGCTCATCGGCTGGTACTCGAACCCCTATTTGTGCTTGGACCCCTATTTTCCGTAGTAACCTCTGGAAGCTCCTTTTCTCCATTGCGTCCTCATTCTCCTCCGTCAGAGGGACAGGTGGTACAGGCTGAGACAAGCCTGATGACGAAAATAGAATATTAACTGCCACAATAAATCACAAATGTCCTCAACCACACTTCAAAGATGCAGCAATTCACAATGATAAAGGAATACATACTAAGTGTCCCCCTCCCCCAGTACTTTTAGTCATTTTTTACGTGAATTTCCACTCACCTTCTTCCTCACGGTCATCTGCTGTTTTGTTCAGGCAGTTCTGTAGCCACAACAGGGGTCCTGACATACCTATAACAAAATAATACAGCTTTAGGGACCATTTTTCAAATGTTGACAAACAAACTGTTTTGGGGCCTTCTTGCCAATGGGAAATCTTCTTTGATTTTGTGTAATGTTAAAATGAAAAGAACCTCCTACTATACTGATACCTAGATGGGGTAGTCTGTAAAAATATGAACATGAATGCCCTGCTCTCACCTTCCTGCCGTAGACTGTACACCATGGTCCCCAAGCTGGCATTCTTCTCAACCGTGCTTTCCCGCTCTGCTACCCTGCTTTTCCTCCATCTGGCTCCCTGAGCCTGCCTCTCCTGCTCCTCCCCCTCGCTCTCCTCCTAGTGCATCATCATTATCTCAGCCCATGGATGGGCTCTTCTGTTAGACCGCCATGAGGTCAGCCAGAAACTCTTCTTCAGTTTAACAGATTACACACCAATACTTTGACTTTCTTCAGTCATAATAGTAGTGCTACTTTTATGACATTTCTAGACTGCCAACCTATTCGATACTGGACACCCAATACAATAAGAGTCAACAAATGTGAAATAAATTCCCCTCACCATTCCAATCCCAGAGCTCTTCCCCGGAGCGTTAGGGTTGCGGCATCTTCTTCTTGTGGAGTTCCTGTCAGTCGGAGACTAGGCCCATGCTGAGCAGCTTTTCCACCAAGCGGGCACGGGACCGTTTAGCCACCAACCTCTTCAGGATGTTCCCCAGCACGTCTACGGAAATATAACAATCACTCAGAACTGGGTTCAAATATTATCTGAATTCAAAATACTTTAGCTGGGCTTGATTGAGCTTCCCTGGCACAATGGAACCAATAGAATGAGCGCAAAACGGCAAACTGAAAGATTTCAAATAGTAATTTAACCCAGGTCTGCAACCATTATCACCACGGAGACGAAGAATACTGCAACCCTTATCAACATGGTAACATTGTCTAGCGTCGGAATCAAGAAAACCTTCAAAACGTACCATCCGAGTCTCTGAACTCCTCAAACAGCATCTGTAGCTCTTCCTCCTGTTCCTCTGTCCACAGGACAATATGAGTGCCTTTCCTTCAGGGAAGTCAGATCACAGGTTACAGG
Source organism: Salmo salar (assembly GCF_965601325.2). Lineage (NCBI taxonomy): Eukaryota > Metazoa > Chordata > Actinopteri > Salmoniformes > Salmonidae > Salmo > Salmo salar. The sequence continues at coordinate 35,905,491 of NC_138312.1, forward strand.
TCAGGTTTTGTCCTTTCAATACTCTAACTAGTACTGACATGTAAACAGTATGTTACATCCACAGACATTAATATAGAATCTCAAATGGTAAAAGCTAGCAGGTTACAGGATGTAGCCTAGACATGATGGCCCCCAGACAGACACTGACTGACCTCAGTTTCTTCAGGTCTTTGACACCGTCCACCAGTCCCATCGCCACCAACTGGGCCACCACTTGCTGACGCTGATGGGTGGTGTTGCTAAGCAACGGCAGCAGAGTCTCCACAATGTGTGGCACTGTGAAAGTCAAAAGTTCAAGGACAGAATATGGGACAAGCATATCTATGTATGGAATGGTTACCATAAAACACCAGTTAAATGAAATGATTGGTGATAAAATGTCAGGAAATTAAAAATGAGTGGTGCCGTTTGTTTACCTTCAGAGTCGCGGTGCTCCTTGTAGAGTGTTCACAGCGTCTCCTCTTCCTCTGGCATCCATTTTGCTTTCTTCTTGGACCCCTCTCTGAAACAAACATGAGAACAATAAATCACTTTTAAAAATGGAAACCTTGAAAAGCGCATAGTAAATGCGCACACACTTATTTAATTGACACCCAGGCACATACACACACCCTTCTCCAGGCTTGCTGTTGCCTTCTGTCATCTCACGTACAGCTCCCACATTCTTCAAGAAGAGCAGCTCTACGTAGGCCTTGTTTTTGGCCGCCAGGGCAAGGAATCGGTTCAGCACAAACTTAGCAAAGGTCACCAGCTCCTGTAGGAGGAAGAGAAAAACATGAACTTGTAATTGTATTATAGTCCTTGTGCCTGGGTTAACCCTCTAGAGTAGATGTCCCCATGTAAATTGAATTAGCATAATAAAAAAAATCAGTCTGTTTAAGCTAGAGATCTTTTTTGCATGGGCTCAATCCACCGCATCCGCCAATGGCAGCCTTCCGCATCTGCGGTGGAAGGTGGCCGAGCTACAAGTGTCACGTCTGCTCCTGCCATGCCCTCTAGTGATCATCCTGTGTCTCCTTGACCTGCCGCCGCTCCCCCAGTGCTCTCTCCCTCTCTGTGTGTGTGTGTGTGTGATTGTGTGGGTGGAGACAGGTGTGCTGGAGTCAGAGCAGATACCCATCAGCTGCAACCTGATCCATTATCAAGACCTCTACAAATACTCAGTCCTGCCACTTCCACACTGCCAGATCGTAATCTCTGCTCAGTTAGTCCATGTTTCTAGCCGTTTCTTCCTGTTTTCCCTTGCCTGACGAGGTTTTCATCTCCACTACAGTTGAGCCTGCTCTGACTTTGATCCCTGTCTCCAGTCCGACTTCTCATCAGTCCTACTACTCTGTCCTGGATTCCCCATTCTACGCTCCCTTGGATTCCCCTCCGGACCTGCTTACCCTGTCCCAAAACCTCTCGCTCCAACCTCAGCCTCCGCACCTGGTTTCCGGCAACCCGCCCGAGCTTCCCCTGGCCTGCACTCAATCTTCCCAACCGTGTTTCAATAAATACCCTGGTTACCTCATCCCAGTCTCCTCGTCGGAGTCTGTTCTTGGGTTCGCCTGTTCCGCTCCGCGTGACAACAAGCAGTGTTTGTCAGACCCCGAGACAAAAACTTCTGTAGCGCCTGAACAGTTTTGGCTACACACTGATATGACTCGCACAAACACGTACGTGTCGGTTGTTTTGCTCTAGGACGCTCACAAGCCTCATCTGAAGGTAGCCCGGGAGCCAGTTATAAAAAAGAATATGGAAGCATACTCAGTGTACTAAACATTAGGAACACCTTCCTAATATTGAGTTGCCCTCGTCAGGGCATGGACTCTACAAGGTGTCGAAAGCGTTCCACAGGGATGCTGGCCCATGTTGACTCCAATGCTTCTGACATTTGTGTCAAGTTGGTTGAATGTGATTTGGGTGGTGGACCATTCTTGACACACACGGGAAACTTAAGCGTGGAAAAACCCGGCAGTGTTGCAGTTCTTCATACAGTCAAACCGGTGAGCTTGGCACCTACTAACCCATTGAAAGGCACTAAAATCTTTTGTCTTGTTCATTCACCCTCTGAATGGCACACATACACAACCCATGTCTCAATTGTCTCAAGGCTTTAAAATCCTTCTTTAACCCATCTCCTCCCCTTCATCTACACTGATTGAAGTGGATTTAACAGGCGACATGAATAAGGGATCATAGCTTTCACCTGGTCAGTTTCATGGAAAGAGCAGGTGTTCATAATGTTTTGTACACTCTGTATATGGAAATAGTTTAGTGGCTAGAAAAAGGGGGTTAATATGTGTAAAAAAATATGTAAATAATTTCCTGATCTTTCTTATCTCTTAGATATAGGCCAGACATTTTAAAACAAGCTTCCTTTTAATTAATTTTTTGACTTTCCATGAATGAATCGCTTATTCAAAGCTTTTCTATGGGCTAATCATTTGTTAATATTTGTTTTGATACATAAAGTGGTCATCAAATATCAAATAATATGTAAATGATCCTTGGTATGACAATTTTAAAACAATTCCAAATGTTAGCTTAGTAGAACCCCCCCCCCCCCCCCCCCCCCCAGCTTAGACTGAAGGATTTTTCACCCAAAGGGGCTTGATCTCAATGAATATAATTTTAGTTACCTCCTCATCCATCCTACGTTCAGGGGGGATGGGTCCCTGGGAACAAAACAAACAGTGTCTCTTCATGGAAAGAACGCACATCCAAATGCGCATCAGCCCAGCTTGAAAAAAAAGGAAAAAAAGGGGGTTCTAGTCATTTTAGTACATATGAATGTATCTGCTACTGTACATCTGTCAGATTAAATCATATTGATCCCATGTTTTATAAAGTACCACAGACAGACACTCACTGGGCAGGTTGGCTAACGGGATCTGTTTGAGGAGCTCCAGTTCCTCCTCTTGCTCCACATCAGCTGAACCAAACACATCTCCCTCCGGCCACACCTCCCTGTGAACAGTAATATTTAGAGAGACAATTATGACAACATTACTTTTTGTGATTACAAAGTCAATGGTCCAAAAAGTAGGCTCAGATCAAGATGCTGTTTTGACCATTGGTGGATTGACCCACGTGGATGTAGGGCACTTTGAGTTTAAGAAAAGGACATTCAAATAAAATTAACAAGTATTAGTATTCAATGGCAGATGCATCTACAGTATAATAGACTTTCCAAAAATAAGTCTACGGGAGCTAAGTCAAATTGAGTGGGACTGACCTGGCGGCTCGGAGCAGGCCCAGAGCCTCAGGGCCCAGTCTGTTGAACAGGGAATCCTGGATACGCACCATGGCCTCCGTCCTCTGCTCCTCCAGGGGAGTGTCTGACGCAGCGTCAAACGGCACAGCGCCCTCTGTCAGAGCCTCCGACAACTGCAGCCACACAGAAAGTGAGACCCAGATTCAGCACTCGTACACATGCTGACAGCAACACAATAGGGCTGCATCTCAAATCAAATTGTATTTGTCACATGCGCCTAACACAACAGGTGTAGACCTTATTGTGAAAAGCTTACTATAAGCCCTTAATAAAGCAGTTAAGAAAATAGATGTAAGAAATAACTTACTAAATAAACAAAAGTAAAAAATAAAATAAAAAAGTAACAAAACATTTATGAGGCTATATACAGGGAGTACCGGTACCGAGTCAGTGTGCGGGGTAGGTAGGGGTAAAGTGACTATGCAAAGATAATAAACAGCGAGTAGCAGCAGTGTAAAAATAAATGGGGGTGGCCATTTGATTAATTGTTCAGCAGTCTTATGGCTTGGGGGTAGAAGCTGTTAAGGAGCCTTTTGGACCTAGACGTGGCGCTCCGGTACCGCTTGCCATGTGGAAGCAGAGAGAACAGTCTATGACTTGGGTGACTGGAGTCTTTGACCATTTTTTGGGCTTTCCTCTGACACCGCCTACTATATAGATCCTGGATGGCAGGAAGCTTGGCCCCAGTGATGTACTGGGCCATACGCACTACCCTCTGTAGCGCCATACGGTCGGATGCCGAGCAGTTGCCATACCAGGCGGTGATGCAACCGGTTAGGATGCTCTCGATGGTGCAGCTGTGGAACTTTTTGAGGATCTGGGGACCCATGACAAATCTTTTCAGTCTCCTGAGGGGGAACGGCATTGTCGTGTCCTCTTCACAACTTTCTTGGTGTGTTTGGACCATGATAGTTTGTTGGTGATGTGGACACCAAGGAACTTGAAACTCTCGACCCGCTCCACTACAGCCCCGTCGATGTGAATAGGGGTATGTTCAGCCCTCCTTTTCCTGTAGTCTACGATCATCTCCTTTGTCTTGCTGACATTGAGGAAGAGGTTGTTGTCCTGGCACCACACTGCCAGGTCTCTGACCTCCTCCCTATAGGCTGTCTACCTCAATAGATGAAACAGTCTTCCTCTACTTGTCTCATGTAATACATCTGCACTGATCTGATCTACACATACATAGGGGAAAGCAATATGGTATTTGATTATTTGCTGTCACCAGTCCAGCTCTTTCAGACTAGTCAATATTATGAAGGAAACAAGACAAGGAGAGGAATCCACTTTAGACAGATGCACCCATGAACTCTTCCCTAGCTGTTTGTTGCAGTCTAATACTACAAGGTGAAGCCATGAGGGCAGCAATGCAACCATCTGGCTCAGTGAATGGAATGGACTGGTGGAGAGTAGACAAGAAAAGCTAGCTGCTCCACATGTTAACTGTCCCCTGGCTGACCCTAAGGCTGATCCCCAACAATGACCTTAAAGCCGATGGCCTTCAGCTCCTCTGCCACGGCCCCCCATGTCACTAGGGACAAAGGGTTGGGCCGTCAATTGATGTTTGTATGTTCAAATCAACAACAATCGGTTTTCAAAAACATACGTCTTTGGCAAAAGATAGCAAAATTGCTAAACTATGTGATTCACTATTCCCACTCATTCCTTCAGCCCGTCACCCCTCTAGGGCCCCCTATCTGTCTGTGAGTAGAGGTTGAGGCTCACCTGCACCACCAGGTTGTTGCGTCCCTTGCAGAAACGCAGGAAGAGATGGGTGGACTCTAACAGGTCCCTGATGAAGGAACGCAGCTGCTTGATCTCATCAAACTTCCTCAGCAGAGTCAAGAAGATCTCCCTGTACTCCATCAGGTAGAAGATGTTACCTAGAGGGGAGAGAAAGGATTTAGATGTTTAGTTTAGAAAAATTATGAAAGAGAAAACAAAGAGGTGATGAAACAAGAAAAAAGGAGGAGAGGAAGAGAGGGGTCTCACTCGATGACGTTGACGCCCTGTCTAATGTTCTCGTCTCAGGAGCGGTCCATCTCGTTCACCGTCAGCAGCAGCTCCTGGCACGCCTTCAGAGCCAGGTGCATCCTGGGAGAAAAATACAAAAATGTATTTCTTACGTTCAAAACCAAAGATATACAAATATTTATAAGTTATCCTCCATGTGGGCCCCAAATGGTCCATTATGATAACATTCCAGTTTGACTTCAAACTTTTGGTGCCAACATGGCGGCCTTAAAACAGTTATAACCCAGTTCGCCACATCCACCTACAGGACCAGGACATGGCCTCCTTGCGGTCAGTGAGCATCATCATGTAATAGTTGGTGATGTTGCGCTCGATGAAGTGGAAGACACGGATGCACATGGTTTAGGAGACCAGGTCGGCACGGAAACAGTTGACGCGGTTGAAGGCCATGAAGAAGCTGAGGGCCCAGAGATAGTAGGTCTCGTCATACTGCTGCGCCTGTTCCCTGATCAGCCCTTCCTGTGGAACCAGACAGAGACCGGGGGTGCTTTCAGTTCACTTGAACATTTGTGGAATGGTTTGTACTGAGCGACACGTTTTTCCAAAACGTTCTTGAACAGACTTGGAGATTCCTAAGCTCCGTTCGGTGGGTGTGCTGGGGTGGGGCTTGTTGCAATGAGCGGCGTATTTAAAAAGCACTAAGCATTTTGAACCCACAATCCCTCCCCATTTTTCAACTGGTCATTTAGAACAGCACTGTTTCAGTTCAATTGAAAATTTCTATTACGTTTTTATGTACGGAACGCAGCCCAGCTATCACTGCTGTGGCAAACTGCACTTAGATCAGATCTGTTTACATATGTAGGCCTGAGAGATGGCACCGAAGAATATGGCTGACGTTTTACATTCTCCCAACCAATTGTGCAATTTTGTTATTTTTCTTGCGTTTTGTGTAACTTATTTTTTTACTTATTGTGTACATAATGTTGCTGCTACCGTCTCTTATGAACAAAAATAACTTCTGGACATCAGAAAAGCGATTACTCACCACGGACTGGAAGAAACCTTTTCCTTTAACGAGTCTGATGAGAAGGATATCCTGCTTTCACAGGAACAGGCCCAAATCCACGCCTTTTGCGTGAAGAAAAGACGCCGGAAAAGGGGACGCAGATCGGGGATCCTTCTGAGAATCTGGAGGCGAGCAAGTAAACTCCCAATGCCTTCCAGTCTCCTTGCTAACGTCCAATCGATAGAAAATAAAATTGATGACCTATTATTAAGATTATCCTACCAACGGGACATTAAAAACTGTAACATCCTATGTTTCACAGAGACGTGGCTGAACGAAGAAATGGACAATATAGAGCTGGCAGGATTTTCCATGCACCGGCAGAACAGAGACGCTACCTCTGGTAAGATGAGGGGTTGGGGTGTGTGTCTTTTTGTCAATAACAGCTGGTGCGCGATGTCTAATATTAAAGAAGTCTCAAGGTATTGCTCACCTGAGGTAGAGTACCTTATGATAAGTTGTCGGCAACACTATCTACCAAGAGAGTTCTCATCTGTATTATTCGTAGCCGTCTATTTACCACAACAAAGCGAAGCTGGCACTAAGACCGCTCTCGACCAACTCTAAGGCCATAAGCAAAGAAGAAAATGCTCACCCAGAAGTGACCGGGGACTTTAATGCAGGCAAACAAATCAGTTTTATAAAATTTTTACCAACATGTCACAAAAAAATCCTAGACCACCTTTACTCCACACACAGAGATGCATACCTTTTCACTGGTCAGGACATGACTGCCATGGATTACAGGCAACATCCGCATCGAGTTAAAGGCTAGAGCTGCCGCTTTCAAGGAGCGGGAGACTAATCCGGATGCTTATAAGAAATCCGCTATGCCCTCAGATGAACCATCAAACAAACAAAGCATCAATACAGGATTAAGATTGAATCCTGCTACACCGGCTCTGATGCGAGCCTACCAGACGAGCTAAATGCCTTTTATGCTCGCTTCGAGGCAAGCAACACTGAAGCACGCACGAGAGCACCAGCTGTTCTGGATGACTGTGATAACGCTCTCGGTAGCCGATGTGAACAAAACCTTTAAACAGATTACCAGGATGTGTACTCAAAGCATGCGCGGACCAACTGTCAAGTGTCTTCACTGATATTTTCAACCTCTCCCTGACCGAATCTGTAATACCTACATGTTTCAAGCAGACCACCATAGTCCCTGTGCCCAAGGACACTAAGGTAACCTGCCTAAATGATTACCGCCCTGTGGCACTCGCATCGGTAGCCATGAAGTGCTTTGAAAGGCTGGACATGGCTCACATCAACATCATCCTCCCGGACACCCTAGACCCACTCCAATTCGCATACAGCCCCAACAGATCCACAGATTACGCAATCTCAATCGCACTCCACACCGCCCTTTCCCACCTGGACAAAAGGAACACCTATGTGAGAATGCTGTTCATTGACTACAGCTTAGCGTTCAACACCATAGTGCCCTCAAAGCTCATCACTAAGCTAAGGACTCTGGGACTAAGCATCTCCCTCTGCAACTGGATCCTGCACCCTCAGGGGTGTGTACTTAGTCCCCTCCTGTATTCCCTGTTCACCCACGACTGTGTGGTCAAACACGACTCCAACACCAACAGTGGTAGGCCTGATCACCGACAACAATGACATGGCCTATAGGGAGGAGGTCAGAGAACTGACAGTGTGGTGCCAGGACAACAACCTCTCCCTCGATGTGAGCAAGACAAACAAGCTGATCATGGACTACAGGAAAAGACGGGCCAATTTACTGAATGGGGTTACAGCACGACCTAACACAGTGAACTCTGACCTTCTCCTCGTAGGGGTCAGCGGAGACAGGCAGTACATTCCTGACCAGCAGCAGAATCCTCTCTATCAGCAGGTTGTCCTCCTCCTGCCTCTGCTCCCAGTCCTGGGAGACGAGAGCGAGAAGAAGCAGATAGAGGGAGAGAGGGAATTTTTTAACACATGGCCAATGCTTCTCACTCTCTTTTTTGGAAAATATTATTTGTGGAGGACTCTATTCTGTGGTGTTGGTCTGAAAGTGCAACACTCACTAGTTGCAGCAGATTGTACAGGGTTTTACTCAGAACTACAAAAACACTCTCATTGGCAAAGGTCTGAGAGATGGGGAGAACAGTCAATCACACCGTAGTCCTCCACTCTTCCCCACTAGAGTGGGCTCAAATAGATAATCATCACAGATTATGCATCCCAAATGGAACCCTATTCCCTATATAGTGCACTACTTTTGACCAAGGCCCATAGGGAGGGGATATTCGATCAAGCAACCTTTCGGTTACTGGCCCAATGCTCTAACCACTAGGTTACCTGCCGCCCAAAAATTAACCAATAATTGAGGGGAGAAAATACACAACGATAGAAGAAATGCCTAAATAATTTATATATAAATAGATCTGGGCAAATGGCTCTGGTTGTAACTCAAAGCTGTAAACGAAAAGCATCTGAAAGTCATTTCCAATTGCCTTTTACAAATCTGAATCTGAAAAAAATTCAAACAGTCCCTTTACAAGTCAGAATGTTGAATAAACGTCATTTGAACTTACTCCACCTGTTGTCTGTGTGGTTGGTACTTTTGTCTCCTGAAACTTGAGACAAAAGCGATTCACCCATTCTAACCAGGGGTTTATATTTTGCGCAGGGCAGTACCAGCTTTTTAAAAAGGTCGGTTTAATAATACTTTCCTGTGGATGTGGATATTCTCTCAAATTTGAAAGACAAAAGAACCAACCGCACAGACAATAGTTAAAGTTCAAATGAAGTGTATTAATCTTTCTGGCTTGTAAAGGTCACTTTCCACATTTTTGCAGTGTTTTGTTTCAGACTGTGTAACCAAGGTATCACAGACTGATGTATTAGGCAACATCTCCAAGAAGCAGTCAATGTTTACTTCTCGAAGCCTAAATGTTCTCAGGTATGGGTGAACCTAGAAATTCACACCTCAAGTCATTCTAGCAAACCAAGTTCCTTCTGCCATACCAATGCCTATTCCATGTTTCCATTAGCCTACAACCTCAATATGCGTAAAGTAAATTGGGTGGACTTAGTCTTAATTGTTTAGGTGAAAATTAACAGTATAAAAATGCAATAACCTAGCCCAAGAATATTTAACTCAAGAGTTTAAAAATGAGATTACACAAATGTATACTACTAACAAAATGTCAACTCTCCTATGTTACACACATTGCATGCATTACTTTTCCAGAAGTTGCATAAAGGCTCTCAACCACAAATTAGACACTAACACAGTCAGCTACTGGAAAAAAAACATCCCAAATACACAGTATCATGAGGACTAAAAAAGTAGGCTTAACTGCAAACAGAACATGAACTGATACATCTCATTCTCTCATGTCATAATACAGGTGTTGTGCCAAAAATCTCCCCCCTGACAGAATTCTCCCCCCCTTAGCAAAAAATGCAAAATGCAACAATTTCAAAGATTTTACTGAGTTTCAGTTCATATGATGAAATCAGTCAATTGAAATGAATTAATTACGCCCTAATCTATGGATTTCACATGACTGGGAATACAGATATGCATCTGTTGGTCACAGATATCTTTAAAAAAAAAATGTACCTCAGGATCTTATCACGGTATCTCTGTGCATTGCAATTGCCATCTATAAAATGCAATTGTAGCTTATGCCTGCCCATACCATAACCCCACCTCCACTTTGGGGCACTCGATTCACAACGTAGACATTACCATACACGTGGTCTGCGGTTGTGAGGCCGGTTGGACGTACTGCAAAATTCTCTAAAAGGACATTGGAGGAAGCTTATGGTAGAAAAATGAACATTAAATTATCTGGCAAAAGCTCTGGTGGACATTCCTGCAGTCAGCATGCCAATTGCACACTCTCTCAAGACTTGGGACATCTGTGGCATTGTGGTGTGTGACAAAACTGAACATTTTATAGTGACCTTTTATTGTCCCCAGCACAAGGTGCACCTGTGTAATGATTGTGCTGTCTAATCAGCTTATTGATATGCCACACCAGTCAGATGGATGGAGTATCTTGGCAAATAATAAATGGTTACTAACAGTGATGTAAACTAATTTGTGAACAAAATGTGAGAGAAATAAACATGGAAAATCTTTTGGAAAATTTCTGCAATCTTTTATTTCAGCTCATGAAACATAGGACCAACACTTTACGTGTTGCATTTATATTTTGTTCAGTGTATCTAATGTTAGCTAAATATGGTAATTAATCAATTGGCTACATTTCTTTCAATTTACCTGTTAGCAAAGGTGCCAGCTAGAGATGACGTGCAGGAGCTTGCAGGGACTTGTAGTCTTGCATGATGTGATGCAAATGAGCATTTTTGAATTGAGCACAAATAGAGCCAAATATATTGATAAAAGTCACCTTGTCCAAGAGAGATTTACATGGTTATCAAAACGTCATGGCAGGGTAAGCCTACACGAAACACAGCCCTTATTTTAAGTGTTTCTAAAATCTCCTATGGGAAAAATGTATGGTAGAAAAAAGGATTGGAACAATTTCCTTGTTTAACCGCTAGGTTTTGTGGGTATTATGACACCTCCATTGGTGGGGCTCTTTTGAGTCTTCACATAGGAATGGTGTCACGTGATCGATGGCTTTGTCCATTAATTTAATACAGTCATTGTTAGTTGAATGGCAGCGAGTTTCACTCCACTGTTATGGAAGATTTAACAGTTATGAGACACACTCGATTCCTATAACAGAAACAATGAATCTCATGGTTTGCTGTCCAAATTGTTTGCTAAGTTAGCTAGCTAGCAAATAATGGCCTGTGTTTGTTCGTTTACACAATCATTCAATCACACAATTTTGGCAATTATACATACCAGACCAAGCCGTAGTGATGACAAAAGGGACCTTTGTGGTCAGACTACATTAATCAGTATCAATATATTTCCTTAGATATTAGCGAATTAAAATACAATAAGAGTCCATGCACTATCCAGTTTAGCGCCAAATCTCGCGCCTAAACGATTCATGACGATTCTAGCAGTGTTACCAACTCCTCAGTAAGGAAAGTAGCTATTGGCAGTCCTAAAAGTCGCTAGAAGTTGCTAAATGACATCATCACCTAATTTGCATAATTGGCCATGTGCATGTAATTGTGATGGATGCTGTAGGAGAGAGGAATAACGTCGTGGGAGAGACAAAAAGTGAGTAAAAAACACCCTAAATGTTTAGAACTACAAATTAACTTTCTTCTGTCGATTCTTGTTTTGTTTAAATGTCACAATTCCAACCCTCCTTCTTTATCCGGGCTTGAGACTGGCAAAAGTGACCCAAAAGAGACACTCTGGCGGAGTTACTTTGTTTTTTATTTAATTTTTTTGTTGTTTAGTTTTTTACATTTACATCCCGCCCTGAATGTAAGCCAGGGTGGGATCAGCCAGCGGCGGCTTCCCGCATGCACGATTCATTTGCAGTCTGGATGCGGAGGGGTGAACATCTCCTGCTCTGACTGCAGCTGGGAGGGACTGCTGCGCGAGGACTGGACTGTGAGTGCTTTGGGACGGGGGTGGGGCCCACGGCAGAACCCGCTGCTCGTTGAGAAGAGTAAGAACGATACGTGCTTTCACGTCAGCATCTCCGAAAGTCTCCAATAACACCAGAAAAAGTCCCTAGATTTGTCGCTAGTCGCTTTTTTGAAAATGTGTCGCTAGAGGGGTCTGAATACTCGCTAAATATAGCAACAAAGTCGCTAAGTTGGCAACACTGGATTCTAGTCGGATGTTCATCTTCTTTGGGATTTGTTTGGAGGACCGCATCCAACTTTTTGGTGCATACACAGCCGCCTAACATACTGGAGTGTGAGGCCAGTCACGGCCTACCAACATAAAATCCACTTCATTAGTCCTATTCCTCTAAAAAAGTGAAATATAGCCCTAGACACCACCACCTACACTAATTAAACACACACTATCGCCATTCCACTACTTTGACCCTATCTGCTCCTGCACCATGCCAACGGCCTGGGAGGACGGGACACCACCCCTCAACACACCCTGTAACTCTTCTGAAGTCAAATCTTGTATACCCAAATACTTCTCTGGAGATACTGCTACAACATCTATTTTCTGTGATTTACACTCCATTTCTGTGGTACAGTTGATAACCATTGATATGAACGATAAGAAGCCAACCGTATTGAAGCATAAATCACTCGTCGTTGGCCCTCTGTTCTGGCACAACTCTACTACTCACTGAAATCCTTTCAGGATCCCTCACCCTTGACCCATCCTCCTCTACTTTCTTCACTGCCTCAGCACACAACACTTTCTGCACTACTTTGACTCTGGCCACTTCAGTCTGCCTCTCTCGCACTGGACACTTCCGATCCCCAGCAACATGGGCACCCCTACAGTTAACACACACAATTTTACCGAAACTACACAATCCTCTGTCTCATGCCCTCCTGCATACTTCCCACATCTTTGAATCTCCTTCCTACACACTGCTGCGACATGACCATAAAATGTTGCACCTGAAACACCACAGTGGATTCGGCACAAAAGCTCTAACTGGATAACTGATTTATCCTAACATGACTTTGTTGACTTTGAAAGGCAGCGAACAAGTACACAGTAAATTATACAGTGTTAAATCAACAGTGTTTGTGTTAAATTTAACACTGGTCCAGTGTCTATTCGGGTCCACACTTTTCAGTGTTAAATTAACACACTGTTTAATGACAGCCTTATTTGCATATTTCCCAGGGTGCCTTGCCTTTTGAGTGAATTGTAGAGTTACTCCCCTTGACTGTATTTGTTAGTGACAGAGACATGGTTGTTGCATTCATTCATTTTCAGTCCTGTCGCCTTCACCAAGTCAGATCCTACACAAATATGTTATCGTTAAAATCCAATTATTTAAGATGATAAGATACATTTTCAGAAGGACTTATTTTGAGTATTTATTTCTCATGTCACTATTTTAAAAAACTATTTATCTTTAACTCTGCATTGTTGGAAAATAACCGGTAAGGAAGCATTTCACTGTTCTACAACTGTTGTTTACGAAGCATATGACAAATACATTTTGATTTGAGTTTTTGTATTCAGAATTACTGCCAGGGTTGGGAAGACAATATGAGAGGAATTTGGCCCGGTGGCCAGTAAAATTGTGCCTTTTTAAGTTGCGCATCGCACAGATTTCGGACCCGAATGTTAACCTGGATAGTAGAAATAACAGTTTACTAACCCAGCTGGCCAGTGCCCCAAAATCCTTGTCGAGATGGGTGTGAAAGAGCTTGACTGGCCTGCACAGAGCCCTGACCTCAACCCTCATCGAACACCTTTGGGATGAATTGGAACGCCGACTGTGAGCCAGGCCTAATCGCCCCACATCAGTGCCTGATCTCAGTAATGTTCTTGTGGCTGAATGGAAGCTAGTCCCCACGGCAATGTTCCAACATCTAGTGGAAAGCCTTCCCAGAAGAGTGGAGGCTGTTATAGCAGCAAAGGGGGACCAACTCCGAGCAGGTGACCGCAAACTTTTAGTCATGTAGTGTATATGAAAACGGCGCATAAAAAAAGTAAGACATTTTAAAAACTGTGATTTTCACTTTAAGATTTGCGGTGATGTGGGGAGCAAGAAAATAACCTACCTTGGGCTAGAAACTCTGTCTTTTTATAATAATAATTTATTACATTTCTTTAGCACTTTTCATAGAATCTCAAAGCTCTAAAAGAACAAAAAAATTAAATAAAACCAATATATCATGACAGGTCAACCAATAGAGGCCAAGTCTTTGAAAGCTGCATCCTCCAAAGATGGAGAATGTCAGTTCATGGCTTGAGCGAAGGGAGCTAGACAGAGGATGGTAGATGACGGTGAAGTAGTCTGCTGATGATCTTGTATTGGGCAAGTCTGGGAACCAGCCTGAATCTTATAGCCACTGGACTTCTTTTTATTATGGGGGTGGGGGGTTTACCACGGATCATAGAAATGCGCTGTTTTCACATACAGTGCCTTCAGAAAGTATTCAGACCTCTTGAATTTTTACTACATTTTGTTACATTACAGCCTTATTCTAAAATGGATTAAATAAACATTTTCCTCAGCGATCTACACACAATACCCCATAATGACAAATCGCAAACAGGTTTTTATACCTTTTAGCAAATGTATTAAAAATAAAAAACAGTAATACCTTCTTTACATAAGTATTCAGACCCTTTGCTATGAGACTCGACATTGAGATCAGGTGCATCCTGTTTCAATTGATCATCCTTGAGATGTTTCTACAACTTGATTGGTGTCCACCTGTGGTAAATTCATTTGATTGGACATGATTTGGAAAGGCACACACCTGTCTATATAGGCAGACGGAAGCCATTCCTCAGTAAAAGGCACATGACAGCCCACTTGGAGTTTGCCATAAGGCACCTCAAGACTCCAGCAAGATTTTCTGGTCTGATGAAACCAAGATTGAACTCTTTGGCCTGAATGCCAAGTGTCACGTCTGGAGGAAACCTGGCACCATCCCTACGGTGAAGCATGGTGGTGGCAGTATCATGCTGTGGAGATGTTTTTCAGAGGCAGGGACTGGGAGACTAGTCAGGATCGAGTGAAAGATGAACGGAGCAAAGTACAGAGAGATCCTTGAGGAAAACATGCTCCAGAGCACTCAGGACCTCAGACTGGGGTGAAGGTTCACCTTCCAACAGCACAACGATCCTAAGCACAGAGCCAAGACAACGCAGGAGTGGCTTCGTTACAAGTCTCTGAATGTCCTTGAGTGGCCCAGCCAGAGCCCAGACTTGAACGCGATTGAACATCTCTGGAGAGACCTGAAAATAGCTGTGCAAATCAAATGAAATCAAAGTTTATTTGTCACGTTCGCCGAATACAACAGGTGTAGACCTTACAGTGAAATGCTTACTTACAGGCTCTAACCAATAGTGCTGAAAAAAAAGGTATGTGTGTGTGTAGGTAAGTAAAGAAATAAAACAACAGTAAAAAGACATTTGAAACTAACAGTAGCAAGGCTATATACAGACACCGGTTAGTCAGGCTTATTGAGGTAGTATGTACATGTAGGTATGGTTAAAGTGACTATGCATTAATGATGAACAGAGAGTAGCAGTAGCGTAAAAAGAGGGGTTGGCGGGTGGTGGGACACAATGCAGATAGCCCGGTTATCCAATGTGCGGAAGCACTGGTTGGTCGGGCCAATTGAGGTAGTATGTACATGAATGTATAGTTAAAGTGACTATGTATATATGATAAACAGAAAGTAGCAGCAGCGTAAAAGAGGGGTTGGGGGGGGGGGCACACAATGCAAACCATTCAGGAGTCAACCTGTTCAGGAGTCTTATGGCTTGGGAGTAAAAACTGTTGAGAAGCCTTTTTGTCCTAGACTTGGCACTCCGGTACCGCTTGCCATGCAGTAGTAGAGAGAACAGTCTATGACTGGGGTGGCTGGGGTCTTTGACAATTTTTAGGGCCTTCCTCTGACACCACCTGGTGTAGAGGTCCTGGATGGCAGGCAGCCATACGCACTACCCTCTGAAGTGCCTTGCGGTCAGAGGCCGAGCAATTGCCGTACCAGGCAGTGATGCAACCAGTCAGGATGCTCTCGATGTTGCAGCTGTAGAACCTTTTGACGATCTCAGGACCCATGCCAAATCTTTTTAGTTTCCTGAGGGGGAATAGGCTTTGTCGTGCCCTCTTCACAACTGTCTTGGTGTGTTTGGACCATTCTAGTTTGTTGTTGATGTGGACACCAAGGAACTTGAAGCTCTCAACCTGCTCCACTACAGCCCCATCGATGAGAATGGGGGCGTGCTCGGTGCTCCTTTTCCTGTAGTCCACAATAATCTCCTTAGTCTTGGTTACGTTGAGGGATAGGTTGTTATTCTGGCACCACCCGGCCAGGTCTCTGACTTCCTCCCTATAGGCTGTCTCGTCGTTGTCGGTGATCAGGCCTACCACTGTTGTGTCGTCTGCAAACTTAATGATGGTGTTGGAGTCGTGCCTGGCCATGCAGTCGTGGGTGAACAGGGAGTACAGGAGGGGACTGAGCATGCATCCCTGGGGAGCTCCAGTGTTGTGGATCAGCGTGGCAGATATGTTGCTACCTACCCTCACCACCTGGGGGCGGCCGGTCAGGAAGTCCAGGATCCAGTTGCAGAGGGAGGTGTTTAGTCCCAGGTTCCTTAGCTTAGTAATGAGCTTTGAGGGTACTATGGTGTTGAACGCTGAGCTGTAATCAATGAATAGCATTCTCACATAGGTGTTCCTTTTGTCCAGGTGGGAAAGGGCGGTGTGGAGTGCAATAGAGATTGCATCATCTGTGGATCTGTTTGGGCGGTATGCAAATTGGAGTGTGTCTAGGGTTTCTGGGATAATGGTGTTGATGTGAGCCATGACCAGCCTTTCAAAGCACTTCATGGCTACGGACGTGAGTGCTACGGGTCTGTAGTCATTTAGGCAGGTTGCCTTTGTGTTCTTGGGCACAGGGACTATGGTGGTCTGCTTGAAACATGTTGGTATTACAGACTCAATCAGGGATATGTTGAAAAAGTCAGTGAAGACACCTGCCAGTTGGTCAGCACATGCCCGGAGCACACGTCCTGGTAATCTGTCTGGCCCCGCAGCCTTGTGTATGTTGACCTGTTTAAAGGTCTTACTCACGTTGGCTACGGGGAGCCTGATCACACAGTCGTCCGGAACAGCTGATGCTCTCATGCATGTGTCAGTGTTGCTTGCCTCGAAGCGAGCATAGAAGTGATTTAGCTCGTCTGGTCGGCTTTTGTCACTGGGCAGCTCGCAGCTGTGCTTCCCTTTGTTGCCTGTAATCCATGGCTTCTGGTTGGGGTATGTACGTACAGTCACTGTGGGGACGACGTCCTCGATGCACTTATTGATAAAGCCAGTGACTGATGTGATGTATTCCTAAATGTCATCGGAAGAATCCCGGAACATGTTCCAGTCTGTGATAGCAAAACAGTCCAGTAATTTAGCATCTGCTTCATTTGACCACTTTTTTATAGACCGAGTCACTGGTGCTTCCTGCTTTAATTTTTGCTTGTAAGCAGGAATCAGGAGGATAGAGTTGTGGTCGGATTTACCAAATGGAAGGTGAGGGAGAGCTTTGCACGCGTCTCTGTGTGTGGAGTACAGGTGATCTAGATTTTTTTTCCCTCTGGTTGCACATTAAACATGTTGATAGAGATTTGGTAGAACTGATTAAAATTTCCCTGCATTAAAGTCTCCGGCCACTAGGAGCGCCACCTCTGGGTGAGTGGTTTCCTGTTTGCTTATTTCCTTATACAGCTGACTGAGTGCGTTCTTAGTGCCAGCATCTGTTTGTGGTGGTAAATAAACAGCCACGAAAAGTATAGCTGAGAACTCTCTAGGCAAGTAGTGTGGCCTGCAATTTATCACAATATACTCTACTTCAGGCGAGCAAAATCTAGAGACTTCCTTACATTTACAAATATGCACAGACTGCCCCCCCACCTCGTCTTACCGGAGTGTGCTGTTCTATCCTGCTGGTGCAGTGTATATCCCGCTAGCTGAATATCCATGTCGTCATTCAGCCATGATTCCGGGAAACATAGGATATTACAGTTTTTGATGTCCCGTTGGTAAGATATTCGTGATCATACCTCGTCTAATATATTGTCCAATGATTGCACTTTGGCGAGTAATATTGATGGTAACGGCAGCTTTCCTACTCGCCTTCTGGGGTTCCTGATGAGGCATCTGGCTCTTCGTCCTCTGTACCTGCGTCGCTTCCTCTTGCGAATAACTGGGATGTCGGCCCTGCCGGGTGATTGAAGAATATCATGTGAGTCTTGCTTGTTGTTGAAAAAATATTTGTCTAATCCGAGGTGAGTGATCGCTGTCCTGATATCCAGAAGCTCTTTTCTGCATAAGATACAGTTGCAGAAACATTATGTACAAAATAAGTTACAAATAACGCGAAAAAAAACCACATAATAACACAATTGTTTGGGCGCCCGTAAAACTGCTGCCATTTCTTCCGGCGCCATTTTACTAGTGCAGCGACGCTTCCCATCCAACCTGATAGAGCTTGAGAGGATCTGCAGAGAAGATTGAGGAAACTCCCCAAATACAGGTGTGCCAAGCTTAGAGCGTCATACTCAAGAAGACTCAAGGTTGTAATCACTGCCAAAGGTAAAGGGTCTGAGCTTGTTTTATAAGCTCATGTGGGCTGGGAATCCTGCATTTTTTTTTAATGAGGAAAAAAAAACAATTTAATCAATTTTAGAATAAGGCTGTAATGTAACAAAATGTGGAAAAAGTCAAGGTGTCTGAATACTTTCCGAATACACTGTATTACCTCAACAACCTGGTACCCCTGCCCATTGACTCAGTACCAGCACTCATTTTATATATCCTCGTTATTGTTATTTTATTGTGTAACTATTCTTTTTGCTAATCTTTTTACTTTTTAACTCTACATTGTTGGGAAAGGGCTCGTAAGCATTTCACAGTAAATTCTAAAGATGTCATATTCGGGCTACTTCTCTTCCCCCGCATCGTCCTTATGATTGTGCCATTGATCTCTTCCCCGGCAACACTTCACCTCGTGGTCGGCTATATTCTCTGTCCAGCCGGAGACCAAGGCCATGGAGGAGTACATTGAGGATTCTCTGGCTACTGGAGGCATCCGTCCGTCTGCATCTCCTGCCGACGTGGGGTTTTTCTTTGTGGAGAAGGACAAGACCCTGCGTCCATGCATTGACTACGGGGGTCTTAATGATATAACGATCAAGAATTGTTACCCCCTACCACTCCTCTCCTCAGCTTTCGAACCTCTCCAAGGGGCCACCATTTTTTCCAAGCTGGACCTTCGGAATGCCTACCACCTGGTTTGGATACGCGATGGAGATGAGTGGAAGACAGCATTTAACACAGCCAGCGGACATTATGAGTACCAGGTCATGCCGTTTGGACTCACCAACGCCACCGCTGTCTTCCAGGCCCTGGTAAACGATGTGCTCCGGGACATGCTAAATCATTTTGTGTTCGTCTACCTTGACGACATCCTGTTTTGTTTCCCAGTCTGCCCAAGAACATGTTCTCCATGTCAGACAAGTCCTTCAGAGCCTCCTGGAGAACCAGTTGTTTGTGAAAGCCGAGAAGTGTGAGTTCCACCGCTCTACAATCTCCTTTCTGGGATAGGTCATTGCGAATGGAAATGTCCAAATGGATCCTGAAAAGGTGAAAGCAGTGGTAGATTGGCCTCAACCTACATCCAGGGTGCAGTTACAACGTTTCCTGTGGTTCGCTAACTTCTACCGCCGTCTCATTCAGGGAAACAGCACCCTGGCGGCCCCCTCTTTGCACTCACCTCTCCCAAAGTACCATTCACATGGTCTCCAGCTGTTGATAGAGCCTTTGTGCACCTGAAGCATCGGTTCACCACAGCACCCATCCTCGTCCATCCGGACCCGTCCCGTCAATTTGTGGTAGAGGTTGATGCTTCTGATGTTGGAGTGGGGGCCATCCTGTTCCAGCAATCTGCCCAGGACCAAAAGCTCCATCCCTGTGCCTTCCTGTCCCATCGTCTCAATCCTGCAGGAAGGAACTACGACGTAGGCAACCGAGAACTTCTGGTGGTCAAGATGGTGCTGGAAGAGTAGAGGCACTGGCTGGAAGGACCGACCATAAAAATGTGGAATATCTCCGTACAGCCAAGCACCTTAACTCCAGGCAGATCTGGTGGGCTTTGTTATTTACAAAATTCAACTTCACCATTTCCTACCGCCCAGGGTCCAAAAATGTGAAGCCTGATGCCCTCTCCTGCCTATACAGTTCCTCTGCCACACGCTCGGTCTCCGAAACCATTCTCCCTACCTCCTGCCTTGCGGCTTCAGTGGGTTTGGGTATTGAAACCTTGGTTCCCAAGGCACAACGTTCCCAGCCTGAACCTGAAGGGAGCCCAGCTAACCGGTTGTTTGTCCCTAACTCAGTCCGGTCCCGGGTCCTGGAATGGGCTCATTCCTCCAGGCTGACCTGTCATCCAGGTTCTCGTCGAACACTAGCCTTCCTCCGACAATGTTTCTGGTGGCCCACAATGGTTCCTGACGTCTCTGTCTTCGTCACCGCGTGCACTGTGTGTGCTCAGAACAAGACTCCACGGCAAGCTCCTTCTGGCCTCCTTCAGCCACTACCTGTCCCTCATTGTCCCTGGTCCCATATCTCTCTGGACTTTGTCACTGGGTTACCTCTGTCTGATGGCAACACTGTCATTCTGACGGTAGTGGATCGGTTCTCCAAGGCCGCCCATTTCATCCCTCTCCCCAAACTATCCTCTGCCAAGGAGACGGCCCAGCTCATTATCAGCAGGTCTTCTGGATCCATGGACTGCCGGTGGACATTGTCTCCGACCGGGGTCCTCAGTTCTCGTCTCAGTTCTGCAAGGCGTTCTGCACTCTTACTGGGTCATCGGCCAGCCTATCCTCCGGATTCCATCCCAATCCAACTGCCAGTCGGAGCGAGCTAACCAGGACCTGAAACCACCCTAAGATGCCTGGTCTCAACCAACCCCACTACCTGGAGCTGGCAACTGGTCTGGGTGGAGAATGCCCGGAACACCCTTCCCTGTTCAGCCACGGGACTCTCCCCTTTTGAGTGCTCCATGGGGTATCAGCCTCTGCTCTTCCCAGAACAAGAGCAGGAAGTCAATGTACCCTCGGCCCAGATGTTTGTCCGCCGTTGCCGACGTACCTGGAGAAGAGCTCGGGCAGCACTTCTCAAGACCAACTCCAGGTATCATCAACAAGTGGATCGCCGTCGGACTCCAGCTCCCCGCTACCACATTGGGCAGAGGGTATGGCTTTCCACACAGGACCTGCCCCTTCGGGTGGAGTCCCGCAAACTGTCCCTCCATTTCATTGGTCCATTTTCATCTCTAGAGTCCTTAGTTCCACTGCTGTCCATCTCTTGTTACCCCGTACCTTCCGTATTCACCGTACTTTCCATGTGTCTAGGATTAAGCCCCTCTTTCACAGCCCTTTGTCTTCTGTCTCCAGACCCACCCCTCCTCCTCGGGTCATCGATGGCCAGCCGGCATACACGGTGAGACGCCTCCTGGGTGTTCAACCACGGGGCTGGGGTTTCCAGTACCTGGTTGACTGGGAGGGTTACAGCCCGGAGGAGAGGTGCTGGGTTCCCACTAGAGACATCCTGGATCCAGCCCTCATCGCCGACTTCCAACGCCGACACCCCGGTCAACCAGGTATGCGCCCAGGTAGGATGCCAGGTGGCGCCCTTAGAGGGGGGGTACTGTCATACTCTGATCTGTTTAATCTGTCCTTGTGCTTGTCTCCACCCCCTCCAGGTGTCGCTTATTATCCCTGGTGTATTTATCCCTGTGTTTTCTGTCTCTCTGTACCAGTTCGTCTTGTTTGTCAAGTTAACCAGCGTTTTTGTGTCTCAGCTCCTGCTTTTTCCAGTCTCTCTTTTCTCGCCCTCCTGGTTTTGACCCTTGCCTGTCGTGACTCTGAGCCCGCCTGCCTGACCACTCTGCCTGCCCCTGACCTCGAGCCTGCCTATTGTCTTGTACCGTTTGGACTCCGACCTGGTTTATGAACTATCGCCTGTACCCGACCTGCCTTTTGCCTACCCCTTCTGCTATAATAAATATCGGAGCTCAACCATCTGCCTCCTGTGTCTGTATTTGGGTCTCGCTTTGTGCCCTTATACAATGTATTGAATTTACCACAATCAAGTTGTAGAAACATCTCAAGGATGATCAATGGAAACAGGATGCACCTGAACTCGATTTCAAGTCTTATAGCAAAGGGTCTGAATACTTATGTAAATAAGGTATTTCAGTTTTTTTATTTGTAATACATTTTCAAACATTTAAAAATAAAACTTTTTTCGCTTTGTCATTATGCGGTATTGTGTGTAGATTGATGAAGAAAATGTTTAATTTAATGAATTTTAGAATAAGGCTGTAACGTAACAAAATGTGGAAAAAGTCAAGAGGTTTGAATACTTTCCGAATGCACTATATGTACATGTAGGTATGGGTAAATGTGACTACGCAATAAGGATAGATAATAAACAGAGTAGCAGCAGCATATGTGTGTGTGTGTGTGTGTGTGTGTGTGTGTGTGTGTGTGTGTGTGTGTGTGTGTGTGTGTGTGTGTGTGTGTGTGTGTGTGTGTGTGTGTGTGTGTGTGTGTGTGTGTGTGTGTGTGTGTGTGTGTGTGTGTGTGTGTGTGTGACGTCAATATCCATGTGATGTGTGTTTTGTGTGTGTGAGAGTTTATGTATTGTGTGAGTGTATTGAAGTGTCAGTGTAGTATGTGTGAGTCTGTTAAGTCCCAGGGTTCTTAGTTTAGTGATGCATTTGAAGGGTACTATGGTGTTGAATGCTGAGTTATAGTCAATGAACAACATTCTCAAATAGGTGTTCCATTTGTCCAGGTGGGAAAGGGCAGTGTGGAGTGCAATAGAGATTGCGTCATCTGTGGATCTGTTGGGGTGGTATACGAATTGGAGTGGGTCCAGAGTGTCTGGGAGGATGGTGATGATGTGAGACATGACCAGCATTTCAAAGCATTTCATGGCTACAGACGTGAGTGCTATGGGGCGATAGTCATTTAGACAGGTTACCTTGGCGTTCTTGGGCACAGGGACTATGGTGGTCTGCTTGAAATATGTAGGTATTACAGACTGGGTCAGGGAGAGGTTGAAAATGTCAGTGAAGACGTGTGGATCTACTAATAAAATCTTTATAGAGGGGGCTTCAGCACTGTCTCGCCCCTCCTTGGAGCTGCCCATGGGTAGTAATATGAGAGGAATACACATGAATGACAAGACAAACCCCATAGCTCTGTTCCAGTTTACTTTAATTGCATTTGTATTTTTTTGTATTCTCTATAGCTGTCAGAAACACACATTCTCATATGTTCGCATAGCACATTTCCCTGTAAGGTTTTTGTATTTTGAGCAGAGCGCAATGTGCAGAGTATGTGGTGCAGCAAGTGCAGTATTCTACCATCAATCCCATTGGTGGTCCTTCTCTGGCAGGATATTTGACATTGAGAGTTCCATGGCGCTATACAGAGACATTTTCCCTTTAAACTGTTCCTTATTGATATCCACTGTCTCTCAAAGCTACATCAGATTGTGTCCTTCTACTGGAGAGAATATGTCAGAGAAAAGCTTTTTCTGTGGAGGGATCACTAAAACCCTGTTGCTTTGTTATGCCACTTTCTATTTCCCCTTGGTGAACGATAAGCAGCTACAAAACATGTTATGTAAGGGATTTCAATGTAAATTAAGGCCTCAAGTGATGTATCAATAAAAATGTTTGATTTGCAGCAAGAGCTACTCAAGTTTGCGTTCATTCACTGCTTGATAGCACTATCGTGTCTGTGTATGCTCATGTAAGGCTGTCTTTGTCTTTTTTCTTCAATGAGGAATGATTGGTTATTAAAAATAACCCCACGGTCACATCCTGTGACTAAGTTTGCTATCTAAGAGATTTCTTCAAGTTTTAACATTGCACAAATATCTACTACAGGCTCTCTGCTCAACAGAAAATATCTGTTAAAGGGTGAAAGGTGAGAAGCAATTAAGGAGCTTTAAACTATTTATTTTACTTCTTGCTTTTCTTGTTTCCCTCTGTTGTGTTGTATTGTTACATCTACATCTGGAACAGACGATTGGTACCTAACTATTCTAGTCATCCCTGCCATTCCTATCATGGTCCCTGTCATTCCTGCCATGGCTGCCATCCATCTCGCTCCTCTCCTTCTCCGTCTTTGACTCCTTCACCACCTGAAGGAAGAGAAGAAGCGAAACAGACCTCAGTCAAATTACATCACTTCCAGCAAATGCTGTATAGTGAAATTACACTGTGTAGTGAATATCATCATGGGGACATGGAAAGTATGGAACACATTTTCTTGATACCAGGAAATGTTTTGAATGTTTACCTCTCCATCACGAGTCTCCACTGTCTTAATCACCACGGGCTTTCTTTTAGGGGTGTCTGGGGTGTGGTCATAGGCTATGAGGTGATAAGTCTGATTTAGTAACATTGATACTGTGCATGATCATTTATATCAATTTAATCAATGATGGATATGTTAAATCTAAAGATGATACTGACAAGTATCTGTGTTTTTGCTTGGAGAAGGAAATAAAGTAATAGTAGAAGAGAGAGAAAAAAAGACTAGTATTATTGGCAATATGATGTATCTCACCCCTATCACCACTACGGCCGTACTGGGAGGGGTGCATGGGAACAATAATCCTAAAGAGAAATTAAGCAATAGGATGTTAGCTCAGGAACATGTTCATAATCAAACACAAGTAAGGATGTCCTAACCCTTATCCTCCTCACCTGCTCTCCTCTCCCTCCAGCAGCTTGCGGTAAGTGGCGATCTCTATGTCCAGGGCCATCTTGACATTGAGCAGGTCCTGGTACTCCCTCAGGTGGCGGGCCATCTCGTCCTTCAGGTGGTGTATCTCCTCCTCCAGGCGACCCACGTTGTCCTGGTAGTTATTGGCCTCCACGCCAAACTGGTCTTCCATCTCACGCATCTGCCTCAGCAGAGCCTCGTTCTGAAAAATACACACATACTGTACATATGAGGACAATTGTTGGGGGAAGATTCTGTGGGAGATTTTTTGGGGAGGAAATTATGAGGGATTTTGCTCACTCGCATCATCCTCTACTTACATGCGTGACCCACTTGGGTGATTCATGGCTGGCAGCCATTTTGGGCTAAGCCTGAGATCAATGTACTCTAGTTCCTCACTCGGCCAGTGTAAACTGGGGGTGATTACAGATAAATAGGAAGGTTCTGTGAGGCCTCACCGTGCTCTTCAGTGCATCGATCTCACAGCTGAGGGACTGCATCTGCCTCCGGTGCTCATTTTGCTCCTGCTTGGCCTGCCTCAGAGCATCAGTGTTACGCTTGGCAGAGTCCGTCAGGTCAGCAAACTCCGGGAGCACAGAAAAAACACACAAATAAGGACAGGTGTTACTCTGCGTGTGTGCATGCATGAGTGTGTGTATGTGTCTGTGTATTGTTCCCCCCTCACCTTGGACTTGTACCACTCCTCAGACTCATGCATGTTCTTGGAGGCGATGTTCTCGTACTGGGCCCTGATGTCCTTGAGGGCAGCAGCCAGGTCAGGCCTGGCAGTCTGTTCCACCTCCATCTTCATCTGCTGGGTCTGGACACTCACCTGCACGTCCTGGATCTCCTGAAAAGACCGCAGAGCAAGTGAGAAGTTTAGTGGAAAAAAAGGCCTCTAAATGGCAGGTACAATCCAGAAAGGTATGATGCAAATATACTTTAGTGAACTATTCACAAAAATATGTACAGAAATAAATGCAAGTAGGAGCAGATCAGCTTACCAAATGAGAGGTAATACACCAGGACCATAACATGGCCATCAGGACCACAGTTTTATTGTTATTCATAAGGATCATAGTGGACTATAATGGGCCATCACAAGATCATGATTTGTGCTCAACCATCTCAGCAGCGGCATCTACCTCTTCATGCAGCTTTTTGAGGAACTCAATCTCATCCATCAGAGACTCGATCTTCCTCTCCAGCTCCAGGCGAGACAGAGTTGCATCATCCACATCCTGGTTTTAGATCAAAGTACTATTAGTAAGTAATTCATCAACCCCAAAACAGGTAAACAAATGCTATTGTCTTGGTTAGATAACACTAAACAGTGGGTAGGTTGCATATGGTAATATATCAACAATGCAGTGCTATCAATATTGTGTTTTGTCATTGTTATAACCCACTGGGCACAGACGTCAATTCAACGTCTATTCCACGTTGGTTCAACGTCATTTCATTGAAATGACGTGGAAACAATGTTGATTCAACCAGTGTGTGCACAGTGGGAAGTATCTTGGGTTGTATTCATTCGTGCACACTGTTGCAAACCGTAGAAGAATGTTTTGCAATGAAAACAAACATTTCTTATTGGAGAAGTTCAGATTAGTTCTTCACCGTTTCAGCCTGTTTGTTTCTGTTTGGTTCTTAGTGAATATACCCCTGATTTCCGGGTTCTCAGAGCTGCCATGTTATCATAATAATCAGCTCTATCTCAGCGAACCAGAAGATGTCACTGTTATGCAGGGCTATGAGGAAAAATATGCTTTGGGTTGCATCATAACTGGTGTGTGATTCAATCAGACTTTTACAGTCAACTATCGACTCGCTGCCCAAAATATTGATTTGGTGTACAGTGTGATGGTTTGAGTCTAGGGTGTGTTTACTTTGCGGAAGACAATCAGGTTACTCTCAGCCTCAGCTCTCTTCTGATTCTCCTCATCCAGCCTGTATGAAGAGGGTGGGGGGTTAGGGTGTGGTCACACATACAAGGAGAACATATATATTACAATCATGCATAGGCCTACTGTTGTAAATTCATGTTGTGATTTCATGTTATCTATTTAGGGGACTCCTTAGAATAAATAAATACATTAATGGAAAATAAATATACATTACATGAAATATATAAGACAATATATTTTGTAGTTAATAAACACACATCCTCTGTATCTCTTTATGGCACTTAATAACTTTTTTATATCGTTTACAATGCTTGGGCTTTAGTCTAGGTTAAGTCCTGCTCTGGACAAAGGAAGCTGAAGCATTGGGACAAGGCTGAACACAGTGCTAATCGCATAAGTGCTATCCAAGGTGTCATCCCAAATGGCACACTATTCCCTATATAGTGCATCCCCCATATGGCTCTGATCAAGAGTAGTGCATTATATAGGGAATAGGGTGTCATTTGGGACAGAGACCAAAAATGTCTGACTGGGTATCATAGGCCTCCTCTGGAAGAAGCATCAGCTGGCAAAAGAAGCCTCTGGATCAATTTGGTAATTCAGAAGTCCTGTAAAAGGGTTAGGGTTAGCGTATCCAACGGGGTCAGCAGCTGCTACTCCAAACACATTTTGGCAAATCACTTGTTAGAGGTCATGTGGACTGCACACACCCTGTTTTAATCCTGACAGCTCTGGGCATTCTGCTGCCAAAGACAAAACTATGTAAGCCTATTGTATACTGACTGATCTGACTAAGCCTTCCCTTTCCCAAACGTGAAATATACTTTATGCTGCCTCATCTCATCTTTAATTCATGCTGTGTTGCAGGGGTCCTTTTTTCCTAATGGGGTCCCTGGCATTGTCCCATCAGCACAAGAAGACACTGAACACCCACCCCCTAATGGAGCCACTTTCATTGAGCCACATAGATTTTTCCAGATACAATTTTCTCCCCGCCTACACCCCATTTCCCGACCCCTCCTCCTCTTCCTTCTCTTCCGCCTCCTCCCTCTCTCATCACTCTCCCTACTTCTTTCCTGGCTCCACCTTGTGCACAGTCTATCCATCCTCTTCTGTCATCTCTCTCTCTCTCTCTCTCTCTGGGTCAGGGATGTGTATGTGTATTTACATGTAGCTAGTGTGTCTACAGAAATTGTTTACGATAATCTAAGTAACTTAAGTGGGGAAAAATACTGTTTCCCATAACTGGTTGTCAGATTCTTCTAAATGTTAGCTTTCAAAGCTAAATATTGTGATTTGGTTTGAAAGGGCTGATGGAACTGCAGCGTAATTTCAAATTACATGTGTAATTGTGTCTATATTTAAATTCCATGCATGCAGGGACTTTCATCTTCCTTTTAATTAAATGTGTTTCATTTAATAAAACTGCATGTACTGGATGTGGGGGTTTGCTGCCTCATCTCATCTTTAATACATGCCGTGTCACAGGGTTCCTTTTTCCCCAATGGGGTCCCTGGCACCGCCCACCTGGCACCGCCCACCTGGCACCGCCCCATCAACACAAGGAGACACTGAACACCCACCCCCTAATGGAGCCACTCTTATTCAATCACATTGATTTAACCAGATGCTATTTTTCTCTGCACCTACACAACCTCTCCCCACCCCCTCCTCTTCTTCCTCCTCTTATGCCCCCTCCCTCTCTTATCCCCCTCCCTACTTTTTTCCTGGCGCCACCCTGTGCGCAGTCTATCCATCCTCCTCTTCTGTCATCTCTCTCTCTCTCTAGGGGCGGGAATAGACATGGGGAGTGTTTGTGTATTAATATGTAACTAGTATGTCTACAGAAATTGTTCTGATAATCAAACTCAAATGGGGAAAAATACTGTTTCACATAACTAGTTGTCTGAATTTTCTCTAATTTAAGTTTCAAAGCAAAGTATTGTGGTTTGGTATGAAAGGGCTGACAGAACTGCAGCATCACTTCAAATCAAATGTACTGTGTCCATATTTACATCCAATGCATGAGGAAGTTTCATCTTCCTTTTAATTACATTTCTTGATTTAATAAAACAGATTTAATAAAATAATCTGCAGATGCTCAACAAATGCTGAGATGTTCAGGGAAAGTTTTTAAATGCTGCTAATGTACACATGTTCGGCTAATGTACAAATGTTCTGCTACTGTATCCAATGCCTTGTTTTCCTTGGTGTCCCATTCGTTGCTTGGTTATGATATGCTGAAGCACTACATCTTGTTTTTTTTGTTGGATTCTGTCCATTGCCATGACATTCAGCATGCACACACACACACACACACTCACACTGCAGTAAACCACAGTGTGGTAGTATGCTGCGGTGCTTTTGTTTCTGTCCTTCCAAAGTGCCACGCCCCAGCTAGACAGCCACTGCTGAGGGGAGAGTGGTGGTGATGTGGTGAAAGTCACAGACTGTCCACAGTCACACGCCCTGCCCATGTCCCCTCCCCGACAGGCTCTGCCCAGAATGTGTCAATCAACATCAGAGCCCAAAAAACAGCCAGTCCCCTGCCACCTCTGCCAACTTCCTAAAATACACTTCCAATTGTTACACCCACCTTTCCAAACACCACTACCACCCAAAATGTATCTGCGTCACTCATGCACATACCCAACTATAACCCCCCACCTTCCTTACCCTAACCCTCACTTCCCAAATCTACCCAACCATCCTCCATACCCCACCCCATCCTAACCTCCCTCTCCCTCCTCTGTGTCACCCACCTCTGTTTGAGGAGATTCATGTCTTCGGCCAGGTTGTCCCTCTCAACCTGGTACTGGTCCCTCTCCTTGCCCACGTGGTCCAGCTGGCGCCTCAGCTCCCTCAACTCCTCCTGGAAGAGCTCGGTGGCCCGGTTGGGCTTTCCCTCCTGCAGCTGGCCCTTGAACTGGCTCAGCTCTTGCTGCAGCCCGCTGTTCTGCTGCTCCAGGTAGTGCACCTTGTCAATGAAGCTGGCGAAGCGGTCGTTGAGGTCCTGCAGCTCCACCTTCTCGTTGCTGCGGGTGGCCAGGAACTCGGCGTTGACCGCATCGGCCAGCTGGAAGTCCACCTTTTCGTAGGTGAGACGGGGCAGCTGGGTGCTGGAGCGCTGCCGCTGCTGGTGGTGGTAGTTGGAGGAGCGAGAGGACACCACGGGTGATATGGAGCGCATGTAGCGCCCGCTGGACATTGGCTTGCGGGAGTTGACAGACGAGTAGGAAGGCGAGTAGGAGGACATGGAGATGGGGTTGGGGACCCCGAACGTGCGGCGATAAGAAGTGGAGGTGCGGCCTGAATGGTGGATCATTGAAGGGTGGCTCATGGTTGAGGTTTGGTGGTCTCTAATTCTGCTAACTATCTAATTCTTGCTATCTATCTTTCTAGCTCTCCTTCTTGCTGTCTCTGTTTGTTGGAGCCAAAGGTGCCTCAGAGCAGGGAGTGAAGCAACAGGACGTCCGACTGAGGAGTGCCGGAGCTTTTATACACACGACATCCCATCCTCCTCACCCCCACCCCCCGCTGCCTCTCTGCAAACAGCTCCTCCCCACCCCCACCCTCCCTCCCTCTTTTCTAGTCTCCAGATCCCCTGCCTCCTTCCTCTATCCATCACTCCTCAACATACATGCAGTCTTAGGCCACACCCCGGCCTACAGTAGCAGGCCCTCCTCCCTCCCTGTGTTTTCTTTCTCTCTCTCTCTCTCTCTCTCTCTCATTTTCCATCTGCCCCTCCCTTTTATCCGTAGCACATGGCAGGAGGCCAAACTGTCTCCCACGTTAATGTCTGTATCTCTAAAGATGTCTCCATCGCCAAGCCACCTCCCTCTCCTCACATTGACAGCTGATACAGTGTATCCTCTGTAGGATGCTGTGTCCGCTTCCTGCATTTCTTTCTCTACTTTTCCTCTCTTGATTTATCAGTACATCTCCTCCTATTGCTCTGTCCCACTCCTTATCACCATCAACTTCTCTTTCACTGTTAATGTCCTTAATTTACTGTTCATGTAATGGTAGATATACATAAGTGATATCATCAATGTGATTATGTAAGACATTTTAAAGCTGTTCAACAAAGTAGTTTGTCCAAATAAATCCCAAAACCAACAAAAATCTTTATTATTCAGGTTCTTATATCACAAAGCTCATTTGGTTATCACTGCAGAGCTGAATGTATTTCCTCGCTCTGTATCTTCCCTTTATTTCCACTGTAATGGAATATTATATTGATATTCTGGGAGGCGAGGGCAGAGCAACTACGGTGCAATTCTATCCCGTATGGCTAGTGTGCACAGACTGGTATCGAGTGATCTGTGTTTGAATCCTATTTTGTAAATTAGGATTGGCAAGATCTCCTCAGCAGCTGAACAGATTTCAGAGGAACACTTTGTTTTGTGTGGATCCAGTCATGTCCTCTGAGCCCAGACACAATGACAAGATCAAAATTTCATATTTTCATTTTTTTTGTGGGTACTTCGGGTAAATCATATTTTTATTGTAACAAAAATAATATAAATACATAATGCTTAACCTACAGTACATGGGTAGACTCTGGACTGAGTAAGGGACAGATCGAAATTTACTGGGGGAGGGGTAGTCCAAACATTTTTTGTTGCTTAGTGAAGAGTTGTGTGTTTTTTTATTGGGCACAGGGGAGGGTAGTGCGTTTTTTACCTGGTTACCTATTTTCCCTATAAACCCTAATAAAGGTTAGAAACATTTGTGAAGGTTTGGTATGGGGTGGCTATAATTAAGCTTTAGCTACTGCAGGCCGATGATATGAAGGCAGTGTGCCCCGGTGCGCCAACTGACTCTGACAGTTGGACTTGAGGAGAGGAAGTCTGTTTCAGGCCTACCAGAGTTACTCCTATTTAAAAAATATATATTTTAAAATTTTATTTAACCTTTATTTAACTAGGCAAGTCAGTTAAGAACAAATTATTTACAATGACAGCCTACCCGGACGGCCAAACCCGGACAACGCTGGGCCAATTGGGCGCTGCCCTATGGGACTCCCAATCACAGCCAGATGTGATTCAGCCTGGATTCAAACCAGGGACTGTATAATCTAAGAATATAATTGAAAATTAACAAATTAGCCTCCTTCTGTATGTCTATATCTGTATAGCAGACGCAGTAGCCATCTGACATAAATAAATGCATGTCAGCATCAGCGTATCTCTATCTCTCTCTCTGGGGTTAGGCCTAAGCTTCTCTACATATATATATGGTACAGACACCTTTTTCAGAGACCAATGACCAATATGTGGTGCTCTTTGTTTCTGCATTTATTCATGACAAATGTACAGAGAAGTGTTCAGTGTGAAAGAGCCAGTGGCTCTCTGGTCTCAGTACCAGTAAAAAGTTTGGACACACCTACTCATTCCAGTTTGTTTTTATCGTTCATATTTTCTACATTGACATCAAAACCACGAAATAACACATATGGAATCATATAGTAACCAAAAAGTGTTAAACAAATCAAAATATATTTTATATTTGAGATTCTTCAAAGAAGCCACTCTTTGTCTTGATGACAGCTTTGCACACTCGTGGCATTCTCTCAAGCAGCTTCACCTGGAATGCTTTTCCAACAGTCTTGAAGGAGTTCCAACATATGCTGAGCACTTGTTGGCTGCTTTTCCTTAACTCTGCAATCCAACTCATTCCAAACCATCTCAATTGGGTTGAGGTCAAGTGATTGTGGAGGCCAGGCCATCTGATGCAGCACTCCATCACTCTCCTTCTTGGTCAAATAGCCCTTACACAGCCTGGAGGTGTATTGGGTCATTGTTCTGTTGAAAAAGCACAAACCAGATGGGATGGAGTATCGCTGCAGAATGCTATGGTAGCCATGCTGGTTAAGTGTGCCTTGAATTCTAAATAAATCACAGACAGTATCACCAGCAAAGCACCCCTACACCATCACACCCCCTCCATGCTTCACGGTGGGAATCACACACGCGGAGATCATCCGTTCACCTACTCTGTGTCTCACAAAGACACGGCGGTTGGAACCAAAAATCTCAAATTTGGACTACTCAGACCAAAGGACAGATTTCCACAACTAATGTCCATTGCTCGTGTTTCTTGGCCCAAGCAAGTCTCTTCCTATTGGTGTCCTTTAGAAATTGTTTATTTGCAGCAATTTCACCATGAAGGCCTGATTCATGCCATCTCCTCTGAACAGTTGATGTTGAGATGTGTCTGTTACTTGAACTCCGTGAAGCATTTATTTGATCTGTGATTTCTGAGGCGTGTAACTCTCATGAACTTATCCTCTGCAGCAGAGGTAACTCTGGGTCTTCCTTTCCTGTGGTGGTCCTCATGAGAGCCAGTTTCATCATAGTGCTTGATGGTTTTTGCGACTGCACTTGAAGAAACATTCAAAATTCTTGAAATTTTCCGCTTTGACTGACCTTCATCCTACTGTCGTTTCTCTTTGCTTATTTGAGCTTTTCTTGCCATAATATGTACTTGGTCTTTTACCAAATAGGGCTATTTTCTGTATAACACCCCTACCTTGTCACAACACAACTGATTGGCTCAAACGCATTAAGAAGGAAAGAAATTCCACAAATTAACTTTTAACAAGGCACACCTGTTAATTGAAATGCATTCCAGGTGACTACCTCATGAAGCTGCTTGAGAGAATGCCAAGACTTTGTAAAGCTGTCATCAAGGGAAAGGGTAGCTACTTTGAAGAATCTCAAATATAAAATATATTTTGATTTGTTTAACACTCTTTTGGTTACCACATGATTCCATATGTGTTATTTCATAGTTTTGATGTCTTCACTATTATTCTACAATGTAGAAAATATGAATGATAAAAACCCTTGAATGAGTAAGTGTGTCCAAACTTTTGACTGGTACTGTATATTAAAATATTAATATCATAGAGTGGACACCTAAGCCTACTGTATAGGCCTATGCATGCAATTAAGTTATATATTTAGTGCTCAAATCCCTGACAGCTGAACCGTGACAATTATGATTTTTGGAAAGTAGCTTCAAAACACAAGGAATAATGTTTTTGTAGTTTGTTATTGCTGTTTTTAAGGGCACGTAAATGTGACCAACATTGTCACACCCAAATCTGTTTCAGCTGTCTTTGTGCTTGTCTCTACCCCCATCCAGGTGTCGCCCATCTTCCTCGTTATCCCCAGTGTATTTATACCTGTGTTCTCTGTTGGTCTGTTGCCAGTTCGTTTTGATACGTCTAGCGTTTTTTCAGTGCTCCTTTCTGTCTCTAGTTCCTATTCATCTGGAGGTTGAGCATTTTTCATCTCTATCTATTTAATTGTATATGTACAGTTTATTCAGAAAGTATTCAGACCCTTTGACTTTTTACCACATTTTGTTATGTTACAGCCTTATTCTAAAATGGATTACATTTATCTTAAATCATCATCAATCTACACACAATACCACACAATGACAAAGCAAAAACAGTTTTTTAGAAATTCTGATCAATGTATAAAAAACCGAAATACCTTCTTTACATAAGCATTCAAACCCTTTGCCATGAGACTGGAAATTGAGCTCAGGTGCAGTCTGTTTCCATTTATCATCCTTGAGATGTTTCTACAACTGGGTTGGAGTCCACCTGTGCTAAATTAAATTGATTGGACAAGATTTGGAAAGGCACAACTGTCTATATAAGGTCCCACATTTGACAGTGCATGTCAGAGCAAAAACCAGGCCACGATGTCCAAGGAGTTGTGCGTAGAGCTCCGAGACATGATTGTGTTGAGGCACAGGTTTGGGGAAGGGTACCAAAAAACTGTCTGCAGCATTGAAGGTACCCAAGAACACAGTGGCCTCCATCATTCTTAAATGGCAGAAGTTTGGTACCACCAAGTCTCTTCCGAGAGCTGGCCACATGGCCAAACTGAGCAATCGGGGGAGAAGGGCCTTGGTCAGGGAGGTGACTAAGAACCTGATGGTCACTCTGAATGAGCTCTAGAGTTCCTCTGTGGAGATGGGATAACCTTCCAGAAGGACAACCATCTCTGCAGTACTCCACCAATCAGGCCACTCCTCAGTAAAATGCACATGACAGACCGCTTGGAGTTTGCCAAAAGGCACCTAAAGACAAGATTCTCTGGTCTGATGAAGCAAGATTGAACTCTTTGGCCTGAATGCCAAGCGTCACATCTGGAGGAAACCTGGCAACATTCCTTCGGGGGAAGCATGGTGGTGGCAGCATCATTCTGTGGGGATGTTTTTCAGCGGCAGGGACTGGGAGACTAGTCAGGATCGAGGCGAAGATGAACGGATCAAAGTGCAGAGAGATCCTTGATGAAAACCTGCTCCAGAGCGCTCAGGACCTTAGACTGGGACGAAGGTTCACCTTCCAACAGGACAACGACCTTAACCTGTTAGGGCTAGGGGGCAGTATTGACACGGCCGGATAAAAAACGTACCCGATTTAATCTGGTTACTACTCCTGCCCAGTAACTAGAATATGCATATAATTATTGGCTTTGGATAGAAAACACCCTAAAGGTTCTAAAACTGTTTGAATGGTGTCTGTGAGTATAACAGAACTCATATGGCAGGCCAAAACCTGAGAAGATTCCATGCAGGAAGTGGCCTGTCTGACAAGTTGTGTTTCATCTTGGCTCTTTTTATTGAAGACTGAGGATCTTTGCTATAACGTGACACTTCCTACGGCTCCCATAGGCTCTCAGAGCCCGGGAAAAAGCTGAACGATATCAAGGCAGCCTCTGGCTGAAACACATTATCGCGTTTGGCAAGTGGCCGATCAGAGTACTATGGGCTTAGGCGCGTGCCCGAGTCGACCCCATGCTTTATTTTCTTTTGTTTGTTTACCTAAACGCAGATTCCCGGTCGGAATATTATCGCTTTTTTATGAGAAAAATGGCAAAAAAATTGATTTTAAACAGCGGTTGACATGCTTCGAAGTACGGTAATGGAATATTTAGAATTTTTTTGTCACGAAATGCGCCATGCTCGTCACCCTTATTTACCCTTTCGGATAGTGTCTTGAACGCACGAACAAAATGCCGCTATTTGGATATAACAATGGATTATTTGGGACCAAACCAACATTTGTTATTGAAGTAGAAGTCCTGGGAGTGCATTCTGACGAAGACAGCAAAGGTAATAACATTTTTCTTATAGTAAATCTGACTTTGGTAAGTGCTAAACTTGCTGGGTGTCTAAATAGCTAGCCCTGTGATGCCGGGCTATCTACTGAGAATATTGCAAAATGTGCTTTCACCGAAAAGCTATTTTAAAATCGGACATATCGAGTGCATAGAGGAGTTCTGTATCTATAATTCTTAAAATAATTGTTATGCTTTTTGTGAACGTTTATCGTGAGTAATTTAGTAAATTCACCGGCAGTGTTCGGTGGGAATGCTAGTCACATGCTAGTCACATGCTAATGTAAAAAGCTGGTTTTTGATATAAATATGAACTTGATTGAACAAAACATGCATGTATTGTTTAACATAATGTCCTAGGGTTGTCATCTGATGAAGATCATCAAAGGTTAGTGCTACATTTAGCTGTGGTTTGGGTTTATGTGACAGTCTGATTATTTCTGGCTGGGTACTCTGCTGACATAATCTAATGTTTTTCTTTCGTTGTAAAGCCTTTTTGAAATCGGACAGTGTGGTTAGATTAACGAGAGTCTTGTCTTTAAAATGGTGTAAAATAGTCATATGTTTGAAAAATTGAAGTTTTTGCATTTTTGAGGTATTTGAATAACGCGCCACGGGATTACACTGGCTGTTGAGTAGGTGGGACGCAAGCGTCCCACCTAGCCCATAGAGGCTAAGCAAACAGCCAAGACAACACAGGAGTGGCTTCAGGACAAGTCTCTAAATATCCTCGACTAGACTCCAACACCTCCTTGATTACCTGCCCTATATACAGTTGAAGTCGGGAAGTTTACATACACTTAGGTTGAGATAATAGTAGGGGTGATAGTAATGTGTGGGGGATACATTTTATTTGTCACATGCTTCATAAACAACAGGCGTAGACTAACAATGAAATGCTTATTTACGTGCCCTTCCCAACAGTAAAGAGAGAAAGAAAAGATAAATAATAGAAAAGTGAAACCTAATAAAACAAGTAATAATAAATACACAATGAGTAATGATAACTTAGCTATATACAGTTGAAGTCGGAAGATTACATACACTTAGGTTGCAG
Organism: Salmo salar; assembly: GCF_965601325.2. NCBI lineage: Eukaryota > Metazoa > Chordata > Actinopteri > Salmoniformes > Salmonidae > Salmo > Salmo salar. The sequence goes on from NC_138312.1 coordinate 35,942,276, forward strand.
TCATTAAAACTTGTTTTTCAACCACTCCACAAATTTCTTGTTAACAAACTATAGTTTTGGCAACTCGGTTAGGACATCTACTTTGTGCATGACACAAGTAATTTTTCCAACAATTGTTTACAGACAGATTATTTCACTTATAATTCACTGTATCACAATTCCAGTGGATCAAAAGTTTACATACACTAAGTTGACTGTGCCTTTAAACAGCTTGGAAAATTCCAGAAAATGATGTCATGGCTTTAGAAGCTTCTGATAGGCTAACTGACATCATTTGAGTCAATTGGAAGTGTACCTGTGGATGTATTTCAAGGCCTACCTTCAAATTCACTCGCCTACGAATTCTCAGAAGGCAGCCCGATCTCCGCCCCCCTTTTCTCTATCTTTTCTTCACGCAAATGATAGGGATTTGGGCCCGTTCCCGAGAAAACAGTAAATCCTTCGCGTCAGACACGTTAAAGAAAACATCTTTGTCCAGTTCGAGGTGAGTAATCGCTGTTCTGATGTCCAGAAGTTATTTTCGGCCATAAGTGACGGTAGGAGCAACATTATGTACAAAATAAGTAAAAAAATAAGTTACAAACAACGCGAAAAAATTTACAAAATAGCACAGTTGGTTAGGAGCACGTAAAATGGCAGCCATCCCCTCTGGCACCATTATTGTCCTGTCTGCAGAGAAGAATGGGAGAAACTCCCCAAATACAGGTGTGCCGAGCTTGTAGCGTCATTCCCAAGAAGACTCAAGGCTGTAATCGCTGCCAAAGGTGCTTCAACAAAGTACTGAGTAAAGGGTCTGAATACTTTTGTAAATGACATATTTCCAGGGTTTTTTGTATTTGTTTTTTTAGCATTTGCTTTGCTTTGTCATTATGGGGTATTGTGTGTAGATTGATGAGGGGGGAAACTATTTAATCCATTTTAGAATAATGCTGTAACCTAACAACATGTGGAAAAAGTCAAGGGGTCTGAATACTTTCCGAAGGCACTGTATATGTAAAAAATAGGGACCACAATGGAAATAAGTCCCCGACTTTATTCTGCCAATTGATGAATGGAAAGAGACATCCGTTACAAAACCCCCAAAAAGTTTAACGACATTCAGAGATTGTCAAGCCAAGCTTTGATACTGGGTAAGCCTATAAGGTAGGGAGGGATGTAATTTCTATTTGTCAAGATTGACAGTCTATTTATTGTGGTGTTGAAAACGCAAACCATGATATCGAAGTGCCCGAAGTTGGTATGCTTTGTTTATTGGTTGTGTGGTGCATTGGCATAGAAAATGTTGCATATATTTTATATAATTATAAATATGGCATGACAATGTTGAAAATCGATTTCCCCTCGCTGATCGTTGTCTGCAGCCAGTGCTGCTCGTAGTGTAATGAAGGGAGAGTGAGCTCGTCTGTGATGGTCGGTGAACCCTCAACCTTATGGCCTGTAGCTCTGCGTGGCATCAAATGTGCAACAAAAGCATGCTGAAGTGGCAAAGTCTATATCCACGTTTATAAACACAGGTTCGCTATAGTTATTGTTTTTTTTATCATAAAAACCTCTTTGGGAAAAGTGGGGCGCTAGCGCACCATCTCGACAACATCCGGTGAAATTGCAGAGCGCGAAATTCAAAATACAAAAATTGTAATATTAAACATTCATGAAAAGACAAGTGTCTTACATCGTTTAAAAGCTTAACTTCTTGTTAATCCAGCCGTTTTCTCAGATTTCAAAAAGGCTTTACGGCGAAAGCATACCATGCGATTATCTGAGGACAGCGCCCCGCGTACAAATGCATTAAAAACATTTTCCAAACAAGCAGAGGCGTCACGAAAGTCAGAAATAGCGATAAAATAAATCACTTACCTTTGAAGATCTTCCTCTGTTTGCAATCCCAAGGGTCCCAGCTACATAACAAATGGTCGTTTTGTTCGATAAAGTCCTTTTTTATATCCCAAAAAAGTCTGTTTAGTTGGCACGCTTGATTCAGTAATCCACCTGTTCCCCTCGTTCAAAATGCATACAAAGGAATCCCAAAAGTTACCAATAAACTTAGTCCAAACAAGTCAAACAACATTTCTAATCAATCATCAGGTACCCTAATATGTAAATAAACGATAAAATTTAAGACAGAGAATAGTATGTTCATTACCGGAGATAAATAACGAAGTGTGCGCCCTCATCCACATGCGCCACAAGACTACAGTCAAAATGAGAGCCACCTAGAAAAACTACAAATTCTAGCTAATTTTTCAAAAAATAAGCCTGAAACTCTTTCTAAAGACTGTTGACATCTAGTGGAAGCCCTAGGAACTGTAATCTGGGAGGTATTCCTTGGGTTTTCCCATAGACAGCCATTTGAATGGGTGGTAACCTCAAAAAAAAGAAATTCCGGATGGATTCTCCTCGGGTTTTCGCCTGCCATATCAGTTCTGTTATACTCACAGACATTGTTTTAACAGTTTTAGAAACTTCAGAGTGTTTTCTATTCAATACTACCAATTATATGCATATCCTAGCCTCTGGGCCTGAGTAACAGGCAGTTTACGTTGGGCACGTCATTCATCCGAATTTCAGAATACTGCCCCCTATCCCTAAAAAGATAAACATTATTTTTAGTTAATTCTATGAGAGGGAGGGTGTTCAATTTATTTTACAGGACAAGAGGAGGGTCAGGTGAAAATATTTTTTATGTTGGGGAGGTGGGTGCATTTTCTTTCTGACACCTTGAGTTGGACCAGCCAGTAAATCTGTCCCTAAACCTTGAGAATCTGAGGAAGAAGCATCAAGTTTCCAAGGTGATAGACTTCTTCATGTGTTTCTTATGAGTACAGGGTGTGCTGCTGCAGGACAGAGAATTATGGCATCAGCATGCTTCAGTTCAGCTGGTGCCTAGCCAAACTCGGCTATCCGAACCGAACAAGTGTGCTCGCATACTCCCTTAAAAGACCTTCGCTTGAAAAACGAAAGCAATAGTACTGTTTGTCCATTTTGAGACGCCGTAGCTCAAAATAGTCAAAATTAATCTAAAATAACTCAAGAAATCTGTCATTAATTTGACGTTTAGTCAAATAATTTTACATCTAACTAAGATGTTGGTGCAGTATTTCTCAATGAAAAAAATTGCATGAAAACGAGTCATCTCTCGTTGAATGACAACAAAGACTTATTTTTAAATCCCTACAGTCACAGATGAACGTACGTAGACTTCAGCTCTGAACTTTGGCTTGCCTTCAGAAAAAAATGTGTGTGCCCGAACAGATGACAAAATCCTCACCAAAACATCACAAAATGTAGTCATAACAGTTTCAGCTGGAAAGCCTTTATAGGCCTTTATAAGCCTTTATAGGACTGGAGACAAAGAATGCAGGAAGTGACTAGGAGTAATCCTGTATGGTGTCATTAGCAAAAATCACCCCCGGTAGTGACAATGTGACATAAAAAACATTGACTTCAACATTTACAAGGAATCTAAGAAAATAAGTAAAAATTGACATTTTAAACAATTGTCATATTCAAAGTATACAGAAGCATAATAGGTTGATACTGAGTGAAATAATACCTTGCTAGTAAGTAAAATTACGTTGAAAACACATTTTTTCCGGATGTCAAAAATATTTATTTTTCAGACATTGAAAATATGTAGTTTCCGGAGGTTGAAAATAAATATTTTCCTAACGTTGAAGTCAGGTACAATTTAGGTGCTGAATGAAAGGTGAAAAGACGTAGTTTCCGAATGACAAAAACGTATTTTCTGCACGTCTAAAAACACTTATATTCCAGACTTTGAAAATACGTATTTTACAGAAGTTGAAATCAGGTGCATTTTTGGTGCTGAATGAAAGGTGAAAATACATATTTTTCCGGAAGTTGAAAATCATTAATTGATTCTAAAGCCAAATTTCAACTGTATATACAGTGCATTCGGAAAGTATTCAGACCCCTTGATTTTTCCACATTTTGTAACGTTACAGATTTATATATCCCATAATGACAAAGCAAAAACAGGCATAGAATATAGGTCAATTTTGAGTCTCATATCAAGTCTACTCCAGCCAAACCCGGACGACGCTGGGCCAATTGTGTGCCACCCTAGGGGACTCCCAATCACAGCCGGATGGGATACAGCCTGGATTCGAACCAGGTACTGTAGTGACGCCTCTTGCACTGAGATGCAGTGCCTTAGACACTTGCAAAGCATGCTGGGTATTATTTGAAAGTCAACATTTGGTCTGTGCGGACCAGAGCCAAATCTGAAATGATCATAGATGTCTACGCTATGTTTCACAAGTTTGAACAGCACAGTAGAGCACAGTACAGTAAAGTACAGTACAGTAAAGTACAGTACAGTATGGCATGACACGGTGGAAGATAGTAGAGTTTTATTCAGAATAGTTGAGTACAGTAGAGTAGAGTAGAGTTTAATTCAGTAGAGTTCAGTACAATGCAATGCAGTTTAGTATAGTTCAGTAGAGTAGAGTATATTAGAGTAAAGTAGGGTACAATACACCACACTATACTTTACTTTTATTTATTTTACTGTACTCTACTGTATTGCACTCCCCTGTACTGTATCGTACTGTACTATACTCTACTTTTCTTTAAGGTACTGTGTACAGTATTATGTAAAGTACTGTACTCTGCTGCACTCTACCGTACTTAGGGCTGGGTGGTATACTGTATTTTACTATACACCGCTATTGATGCACGGACAGGTTTGGGTTTTTACTTTACCTTCTATAACGGTATTTGAATGTTAAATGTGATATGCCATGTGTAATGTCAATTTTTATAGATTAGACCGCTACTTGAGTCATCCCTCTCCGCTCTCTCTCTCTCTATGCCGCTTTCCACACAGACCTAGCCCTGCCCCCTGTCACTCAAGGAGCGCATTTGTTGTTGCTTGACCACGAGACACTTGCCTTCAGTCTGCATGGTCAATGCAGCATATGCAAAACGTCAGTACAGAGACAAAGTGGAGTCGCAATTCAACGACTCAGACACGAGACATATGTGGCAGGGTCTACAGACAATCACGGATTACAAAGGGAAAATGAGCCACGTCGCGGACACCGACATCTTGCTCACAGACAAGCTAAACACCTTCGTAAGACATTTAAGCGTGTTGTCGTGTCTTTGGCATCATTAAAACTGAAGACATATTTATCAAATAACTCTCTGTAATTATTATTACGCGACTAACCTGATTAATCATGTAACTGTAATTAACTAGGAAGGCGGGGCACCAAGGAAAATATTCAGATTACAACGTTATAATTTTCCTAATATAACTTTCAGAAATTTTCATATCTGATCAATTAGTCTTCGAATGAATCACTTATTTACCTCACGTCAGTCTCATTCCAAACGTCGTAAATTGTTGGTTATCTGCACGAACCCTGTCTTCACTATGAGTCATCCATACATCAATTGTCTTAAAATCATTTATGTACTAAGTAATTCACAGAAATGCATAACAAACAGTAGATATCGTTACAAAGAAATTATAGAGGAATGTGCCCTAGTGGGCTAAACCGGCATGGCGGCTTCTTAGACAAAAGGGGAGTGGGGGTCAGCTGAGGAGGCACTACAGAGTTGATAATTATAACAATTGAAATGGTAATCCTTTGCACATGAACGCTCACTCATTCGGGAACAATTGAAATCAATATATATATTTACGCTCAGTGTGTTGTCGGGATCTCTGTTGAAAAGTTTGTTTCTGTTGGAGAGTCTGTCCGCTCTCTCTCTCTCTCTCTCTCTCTGTCGTGGTTAGAATGGGTAGTTCAGAGTGACATTCATTAATGTCGTTATAGGACAGATGTTTCGGCGGTTGTCGGTCTATGCGTTCAATAATACCAAATTCCTAGCTGCAGACTAGTAATTAATATCAAAGACTTGTTCTTATTCTGTCGGTATCGATAGTCTAAGAGTTTAACCACATGGTATGGTTAAAAGTTCAGCAAGAGGAAAGCTTGGTCTCCTCTCAAACCTTGGCCCTCTCGTTATCGAGGTAAGCTGGTCTCCAACCTTTAGCCATCTCGTAATTGAGGTAAGCTCGGTCTGGTGATAGAAAAACCTAGGTGGGGGTTTTATTTGGAAGAGCAGAAAAGGGCCTGTCCCATGTCCCCAGACCATAACTGTGCTCATGGGCGGTCCTCTGATTTAGTTAAATTCCAAAGGGAATTGGAGTTTCCTTCATTAAACAGTCCAAAATCACATTACACAATTTCACAAACAGTTCCATCCTTTATTCATTCATTTTATACAACCATTTAGACGTAAGTCTCATAGCTGAGGCTATCATATAAACATGATTATGGTAATGTGGCCATATTGTCTCTCATGAGTTTCACAAAATTGTACCAAACGGACCAGTTCATAGCTGGATTCTTCACAGATCTGTTATACCTTCTCCAGAACCTGAATATTGTTCGGTTGTCAAGTTCTGTGAGGTAGAAGAAATTCCTTGGTGTGGTCTATGAAAACTCATTGTCTCTATACTGTGGCCATGAGGAGAGAATCTCCTCATAGGAATTTATGACCTCTTCTTTCAAAGCCTGGTGTCAGGAGTATAGAGGTCGGGGGGATGGTGCATAGAAAAGGGCTGGTGCAGAGGGAGGGGGGTCACTTGTGCTCACTGTACCCAAAGAGGGCAACATGATGACAGTGTTAAACCTCGCAAGACGGCATCCCTAGCCGCGTCCTCAGAGCGTGCGCAGACAAGCTGGCTGGAGTGTTTACGAACATATTCAATCTCTCCCTATCCCAGTCTGCTGTCCCCACTTGCTTCAAGATGTACACCATTATTCCTGTACCCAAGAAAGCAAAGATAACTGAGCTAAATGACTATCGCCCCGTAGCACTCACTTCTGTCATCATGAAGTGCTTTGAGAGTGTCACGTCCTGACCAGTATAAAGGGTTATACCCGGAACCGAGGGGGTCTGCCTGTGACCCGGAACCGAAGGGGTCTGCCTGTGACCCAGAACCAGGTGAGTCTGCCTATGACCCGGAATCAAAGGAGTCTAGCAGCAACCCGGAACTGAGTAAGTCTATTGACAATCCAGAACTAAATATGAGTAATGGTGTATCAAATAAGTCTGCCTACAGTGTGGAGTGGAAGAGGTCTGCCTACAATCCGGAACGAGGGGAGTCTGCCTACGGCCCGAAACGGATTAAGTCTGTCAGCATTCTGGAGGACAGTAGGCCGGAGCCTGAGGGGGGGTGTAGCACAAGCCTGAGGGGGGTGTAGCACAAGTGCCGTCGGTGACGGCAGCCACCCTCCCTTCCCTCCCTTTAGTTTAGGGGGATTTTTGTGTTGTTTTTTTTTTTTTTTTTTAGGTACATCCGGGGTCTGCACCTTTAGGGGGGGGGGGGGGGGGTACTGTCACATCCTGACCAGTATAAAGGGTTATTTGTTATGGTAGTTTGGTCAGGACGTGGCAGAGGGTATTTGTTTTATGTGGTTCGGGGTGGTGGTTTATTTAGTAGGGCGTTTGATTTATTATTTCCGGGTTTTTGGTCTATGTTCTATGTTTTGGTATTTCTATGTTCTTTCTGGTTTGTTGTATTTCTATGTTTAGGTTAACGGGGGGTTGGACTCTCAATTGGAGGCAGGTGCTTTCTCGTTGCCTCTGATTGAGAGTCCTATATATGGGTAATTGTTTGGTGTAGTGTTTGTGGGAGATTGTTTCTTGTTTTGCTGAGTGTGCCTGACAAGACTGTTTCATTGTTCGTGAGTTCGTTTTGTTTTGTTGTTTTTTGGTGTTCTTGTTATTTAAATAAATATACAAGATGAGCATCCACATTCCTGCTGCGTTTTGGTCCTCCATTCCAGACGACAACCGTGACAGAGAGTCTAGTTAAGGATCATATCACCTCCACCTTACCTGACACCCTAGATCCACTTCAATTTGCTTTCCGCCCCAATAGATCCACAGACGATGCAATTGCCATCGCACTGGACACTGCCCTATCCCATCTGGACAAGAAGAATACCTACGTCAGAATGCTGTTCATTGACTACAGCTCAGCCTTCAACACCATAGTACCCTCCAAGCTCATCATTAAGCTTGGGGCCCTGGGTCTGAACCCCGCCCTGTGCAACTGGGTCCTGGACTTCCTGACGGCCGCTCCCAGGTGGTGAAGGTAGGAAACAACACCTCCACTTCGCTGATACTCAACACAGGGGGCCCACAAGGGTGTGTGTTCAGCCCCCTCCTGTACTCCCTGTTCACCCATGACTGTGTGGCCATGCATGCCTCCAATTCAATCATCAGGTTTGCAGATGACACAACAGTAGGCCTGATTACCAACAATGACGGACAGCCTACAGGGAGGAGGTGAGGGCCCTGTGAGTGTGGTGCCAGGCAAATAACCTCTCCCTCAACGTCAACAAAACAAAGGAGCTGATCGTGGAATTCTGGAAATAGCAGAGGGTGCACACCCGTATCCACATCAACAGGACCGCAGTTGAGAAGGTGGAAAGCTTCAAGTTCCTGGGGTACACATCACTGACAATCTGAAATGGTCCACCCACACAGACAGTGTGGTGAAGAAGGCGCAATTTGGCTTGGCCCTTAAGACCATCAGAATTTTTTACAGATGCACAATTGAGAGCATCCTGTCGGGCTGTATCATTGCCTGGTACGGCAACTGCACCGCCCGCAACGGCTGGGCTCTCCAGAGGGTGCGGTCAGCCCAACTCATCACCAGGGGCACACTACCTGCCCTCCAGGACACTTACAGCACCCAATGTCACAGGAAGGCTAAAAATATCATCAATGACAACCATGGCCTGTTCACCCGCTATCATCCAGAAGGCGAGGTCAGTACAGGTGCATCAAAGCTGGGATTGAGAGACTGGTAAACAGCTTCTGTCTCAAGGCCATCAAACTGTTAAATAGCCATCACTAGCCGGCTACCACCCGGTTACTCAACCCTGCACTTTAGAGGCTGCTGCCCTATATACATAGACATGGAATCATTGGTCACTGTAATAATGGTACACTAGTCACTTTAATAATGTTTACTTACTGCTTTACTCATTTCAAATGTATATACTTTATTCTATTCTACTGTATTTTAGTCAAAGCCACTGACATTGCTCTTCCTAATATTTATATATTTCTTAATTCCATTATATTATTTTTAGATTTTTGTATTGTTGTGAATTGTTAGATACTACTGCACTGTTGGAGCTAGGAACACAAGCATTTCGCTACACTCGCAATAACATTTGCTAATATGTGTATGTGACCAATACGTTTGATTTGATTTGACATGTAACAACATTGGTTGAAGTTGAATTGAACAGTATTAAACAATTAGAATGGAGAAAGACCCATTGAAATCACTTAGAATGTACAGTATGTGTTGCCACCGTAGGATCACGCACTACTCATAAAGCAAATTTTGAACTTTTATTATTCAAAAACATAAAATACCGTCAAATACCGTCATACCGCCAATTTTTTTTTAAATACTGTGATATGATATTTTGGCCATTTCGCCCAGCCCTAACCGTACTGTACTGTGCTGTGCTGTCCAAACGTGAAACATGGATGTCTATGATTGGTCCAAATCTGAACCAAACATAGTCCTTGGACATTGAAATCAAGGCCCGGACTGCACAAAAAATATATATATACAAACAAAAAGACGGTCAGTCCGGATAGGACCAAAAAAAGACGTCCTAAGGACGTTGCCGTCAGTAAATGCTTACTGGGTTGTTACTGTATTGAAAAGGGTATATCACACTGCCTGTGCTCAGCTGTTGCTCAACGTTATTGTACTGCAGAGCAAAATTTAGAAAAGTACTCTCTGTGAAATTTTCAGAGGCCAACATGTATTCTACGGCAGAGGCAAATTAGTTGGCAGCTCTGTGTGCTGGGTTGTGTGGGTTAGTGTGCGTCAGTGGAGGCTGCTGAAAGGAGGACGGCTTCATAATAATGGCTGGAATGGAGTCATTGGAATGGTATTAACCACATGGAAACCACGTATTTGATACCATTCCATTGACTCCATTCCAACCATTATTATAAGCCGTCATCCCCTCAGCAGCCTCCACTGGTGTGCGTGTGTGTATGTGCTTGTCTGCAGTTGTTTTAGTTGATGTCTGAAAAGACATGTTACCGATCCGTTTTAAGGAATGCTGAGCATACACCTTGTCAACTGTGGGAGGTTCTCCCGCTCTTTTACATCCCTCCCTACCTACCGGTCTCTCTCTCCCTCCCCCTCTCTCACTTTCTCTCTCTCAGGATCTGCCCTTCTCCCTCCTGCTCTTTCATTTGCTCTGACTCCCTCCCATTCCTCTTCAATTGTTTTTGAGATACAAAGATCACAATTTTGCTCCCAATTATTCAATCGATTTAAAACTTTTCATCCACCAAAGTCTCTCTCACTCTCTATGTATGGTTGCATGAGTACAGCAGTACAGCACTTGGCCAGCTGCTGCCATGTCTGACTTTCTCTGTAATTCATTTCCTGTTGTTGGGCTTTGCACTACAATCGAATGAACCTGCCTTATAATCAATGAGTTTGCTCTTTTGCTTCCTCTCTACATGCCTCTGTCTTTCCTTAATGGAAGACTACACACTGCAGCAGCAATGTTTCACTGTTTCTTTTTCTCCAGTAATGACCAATATTCCCATATGACCATTGATGAGGTTTCCTATGTCCTGAGTCTCTATCTGCATCGCCTCCCTTCACACACACACAAGAAAGCACGCACACACAAGCACACACTTGTACAGACACACACCAAAGCTATCTTATCTGACCCAAAATCTAGGACACAGTCACCATGTAATGTACAGACCTCATGTTTCCTGTATTAGTACCTCCTTCCAGCAGACGTGTACAAAGCAGCGGCCATTTCAAAGACATGAGTGTGTCTTGCAACTCACCTACAGCTGCAGCACTGGCCACACAGGTCAGACCAGGTAGGTAATGACAGTGTGAAATGTGGCAGGAAACACATGGTGGCATTAGAGGCAACATGCTCTCAGTATGTTGACATTCTCCCCCTGCATATCTAACCTCAACAGTCAAGCTTAAAGTTCATGAAAGTCTGAAAGTTAGAACAAAGAAATCAGAAATCATTCATAAAGTTTTCATGTGTTACAACAGCATCGTAAGCCATTGGTAAGAAAATTCCATGCTTGTAGGGAGACATTGTGTTATTTTGTCATACACAGATGACTCCATATTTGTACATGATCACACAGCTGCTGTTTGGAATGTTAAAATGCGGTCTCAGACTTTTAATGGCTAATCACAATAATGGAGAGTAGAGAGAGAGCCCCAAGTTAAATAATTTCCAACCACCACAGGGACTTCAGACCCTCTGAGTAAATGAAGATCCTCTCCATAAGGCCTTTGAGAGGAGTTGACACAATACCAATGATCCTGGTCCCTACTACAGCTGTCCAACCATGCTCGGCTTGGGGAGAAGTAAGAGGCCTGAACTCCGTTTATTTGAAGTCATGTGTCTATGCTGTTTGAATTTAGGGTTGAGCAAAATATTAATAAAATTGTATTTTAAAACAGTAATATGTGTCAATATGTTTATGAAAGTTATCGCACAAAAATGTCACTTCTGTGATTATTTTGGCAGACGACCAGAGTAGTTAGTCTAACTGGTATGCCTAATGACAAAGTTCTAACCTCTTGGCCTTGTCCAGTGTACACCTTCTCAGATAGCTGTGAATAGCCTGGTGGTTTGGGCTTTAGTCCCTTTATTTTAATTGAACTACTATTGTCTCTTTGTGGGGCATCTCACACTGACATTACTGCTGAGCCAAAGGCCAGGAAAAAAATATATTTGCCCATATCATTGCATGATATACTAAGAGGGTTATCAAAGACTCCACAAAAGGCAATTCAAACACTCCCACAAAATCATTCTCTATTGGTTTCCAAAAGTAGACAATGCAACTGTTACGCTCCACTAAATATCTTGTTTTCAAAGTTCAGGCCTACCCCCCCATTCTGTCACCTCAGCTGCCTACAGCCTGTAAAGAGGATAGGAAATGCGGTTGCAGCGTGTTTTAAACATGTTCACGTCACTCACAAAGGGCATTAATGACACCGGCATGAATGTAATATGCTGCACTTTTCTTTTATAGCTCTACATCATCCTGCGCACACTATGATCAATGACATGCACTAACATCCTCATTAAATATAACCAGTGCTTAAAATGTTAAGTCAATCAAGAACAGTCATTCTATTGAAGGGGATCAAGACTCATTGTGTTGTCCCACATTTCTATACACTAGTACTTTCAGTTCTACTGACTATATTTGCATAGTTTATGAGATAAGTCACCAACACTCAGCCTCATTCAGGGCAAGCTGCGATATCCAACACAGCAGAGCACTCATAGCAAGTGCTGTATTTTGTATTATGAGACATTACTTATTGTAAGCAGGTCAATAAACCACAAACACATTCACAAACATTTAAAATGGACTTTTATTGCTTAAAGGAGAGAGCAAAATGTAAAAGTCAAGGTTACAAAGGGACAGCAAAAAAATGGTTTTAGAAGGAATGTTGAGGAAAAAGGTTAAATGTGTTGACAGGCTGAAAATTCCTGATCCTAATACTTTAGTATTCTTCTCCCTCATCCTCTCCCTCCACGCTATCTGCTCCCACCTCTTCATAATCTTTCTCCAGGGCAGCCATGTCCTCCCTGGCCTCAGAGAACTCTCCCTCCTCCATACCCTCACCTACGTACCAGTGCACAAAAGCACGCTTGGCGTACATCAGGTCAAACTTGTGGTCAAGACGGGCCCAGGCCTCTGCCACTGCAGTGGTGTTGCTAAGCATGCACACTGCCCTCTGGACCTTGGCCAGATCTCCACCAGGTACCACAGTTGGGGGCTGGTAGTTGATACCAACCTTGAAACCAGTTGGGCACCAGTCTACAAACTGGATGGAGCGTTTTGTTTTGATGGTGGCAATGGCAGCATTGACATCTTTGGGCACAACGTCGCCACGGTACAGCAGACAGCAGGCCATGTACTTGCCGTGACGTGGGTCACATTTCACCATCTGATTACATGGCTCAAAACAGGCGTTTGTGATCTCTGAAACAGTCAGCTGCTCATGGTAAGCCTTCTCTGCCGAGATCACAGGGGCATAGGTGGCCAGGGGGAAGTGGATACGGGGGTAGGGCACCAAGTTGGTCTGGAACTCTGTCAGATCAACATTGAGGGCACCATCGAATCGGAGGGAAGCAGTGATGGAGGACACAATCTGACTGATCAACCTGTTAAGATTAGTGTAGGAGGGACGCTCAATATCAAGGTTCCTACGGCAGATGTCATAGATGGCCTCATTGTCTACCATGAAAGCACAATCAGAGTGCTCCAGGGTGGTGTGGGTTGTCAGGATGGCGTTGTAGGGCTCAACAACGGCTGTGGACACCTGAGGAGCTGGATAGATGGAGAACTCAAGTTTGGATTTCTTGCCGTAGTCAACAGACAAGCGCTCCATCAACAGGGAGGTGAAACCAGAACCGGTGCCACCTCCGAAGCTGTGGAAGACCAGGAAGCCCTGGAGGCCAGTGCACTGGTCAGCCTGGAGAGAGAGGGAGGAGGGAAGATTTTACATTTTAGGTAATTATTGAAGACAATAAGTATGCAGGATGTACAATAAGACTACTAAAAAGGTTCTTGGAGATTCTCACCAGTTTGCGGATCCTGTCCAGAACCAAGTCAATAATCTCTTTGCCGATGGTGTAATGCCCACGGGCATAGTTGTTGGCTGCATCCTCCTTCCCAGTGATCAGCTGCTCAGGGTGGAAGAGCTGGCGGTAAGTTCCAGAACGCACCTCATCTGGAGAAAGAGATATAGATATATTAGCTTTTCCCAAGACTAAAGAGATAGATCAGGGGTATTCAGCCGGGAGTCAGTGGCCCCCTATGGGTCTGTGAAGAAACTGCAGTAGGTCCACAAAAATATATGAATTCATTTAATTGTTTTTATGAATATTGCTAGCAACAGAATAAACAGATTTTGAATTACATAACTACAGTAAAATAGAATCTCTTCTTTCTAATGATTTCAACTTTATTCCTCAATTCCTAATATTGAGTAAATTCCACCCATAGGAGCGAATTACACACTGAAGTATGCGACATAGGCTTTGAAAAAGCACCCACGAGTACAAGTCGCAGCAAGTGCCGCTGGTAAGCTTTCTTGACCGAATACATCTTTGCAAACACAAAAATGTCTTAGTCTATTAGCTAGAAAGGTAACTACAATGTTAGAGTTTAGTTTACACTTCCAATTATAATGTGGGGGAGGTCAATTAATAAAGACAACCTACCAAATCATTAATTTTAAAATTCTCCTTGCCATAATCATTCACCTGACAAGACATGAATTTTTTTAAATTGCTAACATTTTATGCGGTCGGCGATTCGCTTGGGTGGGCGTCCCTAGGCAAGAAAAGGTTTAAGACCACTGAGCTAGACCAATGTTAAGTCATTATTTCAAGACAAATTGATCTTACCGATGACAGTGGGCTCCAGATCTACAAACACAGCCCTGGGGACGTGCTTGCCAGCTCCAGTCTCACTGAAGAAGGTGTTGAAGGAGTCGTCTCCTCCTCCGATGGTCTTGTCACTGGGCATCTTGCCATCGGGCTGGATCCCATGCTCAAGACAGTACAGCTCCCAGCATGCATTGCCGATCTGGACGCCAGCCTGGCCCACGTGGACGGAGATACACTCACGCTGTGGGAAAAAGTACAATCATGTCAAATTGAGTGCTCAGATATTGGGATTTTCCTACAGAAGCGTTTCAGTTAATAAAAAGAGAAACACCTTTTCATGAATTCACCATTTTGACTGTGGGCCAATGTGCATCTGTGTTTTCAAGTTATGCATAGCTTTGGCTCTAACACCAGCACACCCAGGTCACCTGACTCAGTGATTACATGCAGCTATGGGGGATAAAGGCCTGCTCCATGTTGGTGTCAGAGCAAGAACATGACCTGCAGGCAGTAGGTGTTGGAGTAGAGTAGCCTACTCACAGCCCTGAATCATTGAAGGGTTTAGCCTTGAGTGATAACAGCTCTTCTGAATTGAATCAAGATTTAGACAGAAATTTAAGGAGACACTTCCAGACCATTAGTGTATTTCATAGGCTACAACCACACATTTTGTAATAATGGATTTAAATATATACATTTGGCCTAATCAAACAACGACGAAGAATTTACTAATGATTTCAGTGTTATAGGCTATGGCAAAGTCCTTGCTCTGCGTGTCATGCTTTTAACATGAAGTCACCATTCGGTGCGCTTGACAATGGGTGCGATTATAGCTGTCGTCTGTGGTAGTCCCCGTTGCAAATGCAATTTAAAGTCATCATGTCAAAGATTAGCGATGTATAGGGAGCAGTATAAAATCCCTGATATGGCACAACTGTAACGATGTTATTTTCCGCGGGCAGAAAATAATATGAAATAAAAATAGCCGCAATAGAGATGCAGACCGAGGCAAATATGCCATTTGAAGTGGTACTGCCTTTTCCAACAAAACGAAATGTCGTCTCCCAAAATAAAATGTGCAATACAGGTATTTGGACTATAGGGGGGTTTACTATAGGCCTATAATCGGTTTAGAATCATAAAATAGGCTACGTCAGCCAGTACTTTCCTTTCTCTACACAACATGGGCAAACACCACGTGGTCTGATTTTCCCAGATTATTCTGGTATTGGACAAGAATGTTCAGAAACATGCCCGCCCTGGCATACGATTATTTTCGTACTGCTCATGACATTTCCCACCCCATCAACTTTCACGGGCGTTAGCCTATAAAATGCGAGATTGTGTAAATCACATGATTAAGTCATCTTAATTGTGAGAGATGATTTCTGATTTTACACTGTAGCCTAGCCTACAGTTATGATTGTGACCATGACCGCATTGACACAATGAAACCGCCCTGCTCCGTTGAGTTGGCCGCGTGCCACTTTCCGCAATGCAACAATGTAACAAAGTAAGAACCTATGTGGTCAAGGAGCGAGGGGACAGGAGGAAGAATAAGCGCCGCCCTACATAAGGAATAGGCCTCTGATGCTGTGGCGCAGTAGTAGAAATTAACGAAGACTTAAATCGACATATGTTAAAGGTCACTTTGATAGGCTAACACAAAGACAATAATATTATGGCATTTTCATGTCGGCTATATGTGTCAAATCGGATCATGTCTGATGATTGTCACTGAACTTCCTTTTTCCCCCCAAAGATAAATCATACAAAAGAACGGTTTCTTAGATATATGCAAGTTTGATTAGTATGTCATAACCAACTCGTATTAAGCGATGATGACACCACATTTAAGGTAAATCACAATTCCAGTCATTTTCATATTCATACTTACCATGTCTAAGATGAGGTGTTTAAAAGAGCAGTAAAGATAAAATAAGAAACCGTAGATTTACGACCAACTCTCACAGAGGGACCTTAAGGAGTCTAATGTGAGAAGTTTAAGCAATGTGTCAGGGTGGGGCTTTTTATACTGCTTATGACGGTCCACCACATTTGGGCGGGCTTTGGACACAAATGTACCACCCATCTGGAAAAAAGAGGCGTTCTTGATCGTTCTATTGGACCATTTGAACATGTAGGCGTACGTGGATGCCGATGACACGAAAGAAGGAAACCGTTAGGTTTATAATGTAGGCTACAACCAAAGTTCAAGGCAGTTAGGATAAGCACATTCCCATAGCATGACAAAGAAGTCTACTGTCATACAGTCAAGAGCGATATTCCAAAACTATTTTAGATATAAAATAACTGAAAACGATAACAATGTTATCTTAAGACAATAGCCAACATATTTTTATGTCATCCTTAGATTTATTTATCTTATGTTTTTGCTTTAGATTTAATCATACTTTTTGAGATCTTTTTGTGGAACTGCTTTTGCTAATGGCTTAATAGGATATAGCCCAAGTAATTCTGCAGCTGAGAATCTTTCTATGGTGACTTTGTAGCCTGTAATTTGGAGGACACTGTTGTCATTTTACTGGTCTCAAGGAAACACTTACTTTGCCCTAGCTTCTTTGAGACAAGACACTTGGGATAGATGCTTATGTAAGACTCAAGACTTTGGGGAAAAGAAGGAATGAATATAGGCCTAGGCTATTTTAGGCACTTCTAATATTAGACTATTGGTTTGGTAGGCTATAAGAAAATGTTACCTGGTATGTCATGGAAAACTGGAGTAGGCTGTAGACTATAGGTTTTTTCCTCTATATTCAAAGATGTATAATACCTCAAACATTTAGTGCAATAGCTACAGTGGACACATTAGATACCAACGTTGATGGCAACATTAAAGTGGGTTTTACACCATCTTTCAGTCCAAAGATGAATAGATATGCCATTAACTCCACCACACACACACACACACACACACCAGCCACTTTGCTGAGTCATTAAAGTGGGCTATTACACAGTGATTCATGAAGAAAAGAAGCAGAAGGCATGATATTTTGGCCGGGTTTGGCCGGTGTAAGCCGTCATTGTAAATAAGAATTTGTTCTTAACTGACTTGCCTAATTAAATAACAAAAATAATAATTATATTAGAAATGAAAATGTAACATGTTTTGTGCTACACCTGCTTACAAAAACTACTATCATGATCTCCATATATGGTCATAGAATGAATAGGCCTTGCCCTAAAAATGCTAGATTACATAAGGCATGGAAAAATGGATAGCATCACTGTTTTTGAAATATACGCCTAAAAAAAATGGACAGTGATCTGTCAGTAGAGTATTTCTGGTACAGTGTAGGCCTACTCATGAAACAGCAGATACTACAACCATGCCAAACCACAGGAGGGAGCCAGAGTTTTTGATTATGAATATATTGTTTATAAAGCCTTGCACCAGTCCAACTAGCTTAGCAAACTGCTAAGGATAACAATTTGTCAAATTTCCTGCTAAGGTGAATATAACATTTCTAATGTCTCATCAGTATGAAAACGGAGCTTTGCCACATACTGCAAGCAAAATAAGTAGTTGGACATTACAAAGACAGACATGATTAGTCTAGATAAAAGTAATGTTAGCTAAATAAGTATTTTCCTTGGGTATATAAACTTACTGATATCAATTTACTCAGTGCTCACTTATCTGGATGTGATTTATAACATTGTTACAGGATGTAATAACAGAGCAACAGAATAACCTTCATTGATGATTTTATTGGGCTCTCGCCACAAATGCACAGATGAAGCAAGGACATCAGCCTTTGTGAGTGAGCACATTTTAAAATACTTGTGGGCTACACCTTACCATCCTGCTACTTCATGATGCTGGTTATTCAAGGCAGAATTATAGAAAAAAATTATTAAGTCATTGTAACGGTCTTCGTCGTCCTCAGATGAAGGGGAAGAGAAATCAGACCAAAATGCAGCGTGGTAAGTGTTCGTCATTTTTAATGATAAAACTGAACACTAAATCCGACAAGCCAAACAAACGCACAACCGACCAGTCCCATCAGGTGCAAAACACTAAACAGAAATTAACTACCCACTAACCCCAAAGGAAAACAGGTTGCCTAAGTATGACTCACAATCAGCGACAACGAAGTACAGCTGTCCCTGATTGAGAGCCACACCAGGTCAAAACAAAGAAACACAAAGCATAGAAAAAAGGACATAGAATGCCCACCCCAACTCACGCCCTGACCAACCAAAATAGAGACATAAAAGGATCTCTTAAGGTCAGCGCGTGACAGTCATTCTTAGCTCTGATTCACCTAGTAATGTGTGAATTTGGCATAGGAATTAAGAAATATTTAATACTCCTCTCCTTCCTCTCCCTCAATAGAGTCGATGCCCACCTCTTTATAATCTTTCTCCAGGGCAGCCATGTCCTCCCTGGCCTCAGAGAACTCTCCCTCCTCCATACCCTCACCTACGTACCAGTGCACAAAAGCACGCTTGGCATACATCAGAACAAACTTGTGGTCAAGACGGGCCCAGGCCTCTGCCACTGCAGTGGGGTTGCTAAGCATGCACACTGCCCTCTGAATCTTGGAAAGATCTCTACCAGGTACCACAGTTGGGGGCTGGTAGTTGATACCAACCTTGAAACCAGTTGGGCACCAGTCTACAAACTGGATGGAGCGTTTTGTTTTGATGGTGGCAATGGCAGCATTGACATCTTTGGGCACAACGTCGCCACGGTACAGCAGACAGCAGGCCATGTACTTGCCGTGACGTGGGTCACATTTCACCATCTGATTTGCTGGCTCAAAGCAAGCATTTGTGATCTCAGACACTGAGAGCTGCTCATGGTAAGCCCTCTCTGCCGAGATCACTGGGGCATAGGTGGCCAGGGGGAAGTGGATACGGGGGTAGGGCACCAAGTTGGTCTGGAACTCTGTCAGATCAACATTGAGGGCACCATCGAATCGGAGGGAAGCAGTGATGGAGGACACAATCTGACTGATCAACTGGTTAAGATTAGTGTAGGAGGGATGCTCAATATCAAGATTCCTACGGCAGATGTCATAGATGGCCTCATTGTCTACCATGAAAGCACAATCAGAGTGCTCCAGGGTGGTGTGGGTTGTCAGGATGGCGTTGTAGGGCTCAACAACGGCTGTGGACACCTGAGGAGCTGGATAGATGGAGAACTCAAGCTTGGACTTCTTGCCGTAGTCAACAGACAAGCGCTCCATCAACAGAGAGGTGAAACCAGAACCGGTGCCACCTCCGAAGCTGTGGAAGACCAGGAAGCCCTGGAGGCCAGTGCACTGGTCAGCCTGGAGAGAGAGGGAGGAGGGATGTTTCAGATCATTATGGTTGGATAACAACAATAAATATACAGGATGTACGATGAGGCATCACTAGAATTTCTTGGAGATTCTCACCAGTTTTGCAAAATCCTGTCCAGAACCATGTCAATGATCTCTTTGCTAATGGTGTAATGCCCACGGGCGTAGTTGTTGGCTGCATCCTCCTTCCTAGTGATCAGCTGCTCAGGGTGCAAGAGCTGGCGGTAAGTTCCTGTGCGCACCTCATCTGAAACAAAGAAAGATATGTTAGCTGAAGAAGTCAAGACTGAGATAGCACAGTGTCATCATCCTTTTTTCAAGACAAAGTGATCGTACCAATGACAGTGGCTCCAGATCTACAAACACAGCCCTGGGGACGTGCTTGCCAGCTCCAGTCTCACTGAAGAAGGTGTTGAAGGAGTCGTCTCCTCCTCCGATGGTCTTGTCACTGGGCATCTGTCCGTCCGGCTGGATCCCGTGCTCCAGACAGTAGAGCTCCCAGCATGCATTGCCAATCTGGACTCCAGCCTGACCTACTTGAACTGATATACACTCACGCTGGTTGAAAAAATAAATAAGTATATCAATCATTAAAAAAATAAATGACTTTCCAATTAATTTCCAAA
Organism: Salmo salar; assembly: GCF_965601325.2. NCBI lineage: Eukaryota > Metazoa > Chordata > Actinopteri > Salmoniformes > Salmonidae > Salmo > Salmo salar. Next base: position 35,962,709 of record NC_138312.1, read on the forward strand.
ATAATTTATAGGAAATCACAACCAGTCATAATGAGACCTTTAAAGTCTGAGTATGTTATTTTTGTCCGATTTCCTGGACAGAGATTCATTTTAGTCCTGGACTAAAAAGGTATTTCAATGGAGATTCTCCATTGACCACGTTTAGTAATCCAGGGCTAGGCTGGCTTAATCTGAGTCCAGGAAACTGGCCCTTGAAGTCAGAATGTGTTCTACACAGTCACTCTTAATATCATAGCCTAGCACCTAGGGCCATAACTGCTGATATCATAAAAAAATACATTTTTGAAATGCCAAGTCAGATTTGGTGCCATTCTGCACAGACAATCACATGCCGAGAGACAAACAATATATTTACAGTGTGCTAAAATGGTGTGGCAGATGTTAGCCTACCTCACTGAGTCTAAAATGAATAATTAAAGTAAGTGAAAATAATATTCTACACCATAATACATATTTACCTTAAATTCATTTATCTTACATTTTAGAATTGTTCTATAAAATACTATTTATCTGATAAATTACACATAGTAGCCTATTATAATTCTATTGCAACTGTATCCCTTCACATAGGCCTCAATTAACTGTTTGGATTTGGCCAAAACATGCTTTTGCTTTTGTATGACTGAATTCACACCCTTTCCAAATTCAGGAGGAGGAGGGAGGTGCTTTCTCATTGAATGAGCCAGGCAGCGACACACAGGCACGGTCCACTCCAGAATCGCGGACAAAATACAAAGCATGTTCGCAGATAATTACATTGTTTTTAGTTGTATTACTATATTAATTTAATTTGGAAGTCGAAATGAAACAGGTCTATGTAATACGCATTGTAGATCGAATATATCTCAATGAGAGTGAGATAAAGTGAATTGGTATTTACCAATTATTTAAATATGTGAATATGATTGCTTTAGTGACGAGGAAAAACATTCAGGGTTAGCATTATGTGCTGTAGTCTCTCAAGCCATTACAGAGGTCTAAATAGCAATAATGGACACACCCTTTATAGAGGGCCTTATGCTGGATGACGCTGGACATAGGCCTATGTGAGATAAATCACATTTAAAAAACTGGTGCTGAATGATCAAATCTACCCCCTTCAAAACACACACAGACTGCATGCGCTACATACACTCTATTTTGTAAGTCAATGAAGTATTTAGTCCCACATCTCCTTGAGCTTTGGGTGCTGAACTAAATTCTGTGCCAACAATACAGCCCTGTGCTAAAATGCCGAGTAGGCTATCTAGCCCCACATTCGACCTATATATTGCCTCTGTCATTAGATGTCATTCAAAAAACATGAGCTGGCGCACACCCTAAATAATAGTTTGTGTGGAGGTGCTGACTAACGGAAAATAAATTATAAACTATCAAAATAAAGAAAGTTGCACACTCCATGTATAAACTCCCAGCAATTTAATGGGTATTTACCAATGTTTCGGCATCACCCAGACCCTGAGGAAGGCACAGTGATGCCGAAACGTTGGTAAATACCCATTAAATTGCTGGGAGTTTATACATGGAGTGTGATATATTGGATGTCATTCAAACACATAGTCAATTAATTGAGATGGAGAGGATGCAAACCAGTATAAAATCTCACAAAAGACTTATTTTTCATTCATGACAATTTCACATATGCATATTTAAAATGCAATAGAGTATGGATTCGGCTGCACCAACCTCCTCCTTCTAACCCCCACCTCCCCCCTAGTCTGCCAGGCAGCCAGCCTCCGCCCCTCTTTGTTCAAGGTTTTGCAGCAGTGATGTCACTCCTCTGCAGTGGATCGAGTGACCGGTGATGTGTCACTGTGTTCAGTTACCAGCAAACACATGGCCCCTCAGCTGTCTTCCTTCTCCTCTCCCTGTCCCAGCTGTCTGTCACCTCTCTTCCTCTCCCTGTATCCGGAATACCCATTGACACACACACACACACACACACACACACACACACACACACGCACACGCACACGCACACGCACACACACGACACACGCACACGCACACGCACACGCACACGCACACGCACACGCACGCACACACACACACACGCACACATCATTTCAACAATATTGGTCTGAGGGCAAAGGGATTAAGGAGGAGATGGGGGCTGTCTTTGAAAGAGACAGCTGCATCAGATTGCCCTGACTGCCCCTCCCTGCCCGTCTGCCTGACTTGCATGCCATCCCAACTCAGCAATTACAGACAGATGGACCACTTACACTTTCCTCCCCTTTAGGATTGTCCAAAACATAGATGAAACCCCGTAAAAAAAAAAGATCAAGATGTCGAACATGAATAAATAAATAGCCTAACTGCTCTTGTATGTTAGCAGGTGCATGCCAATCTTATTTATCGTCAGGAAGTATGCTGTTATGAGCAAACAAATAAATAAATAAATATTTTACTCCTGAAACATGAGTAGACCTATACAATTAATCTATTGCCACCACAAGGCTTTGATAATAATCCATGGGAGAATATGACAGGAACAGTTGAATTTGAATCAATATATATTTTTGTACCTTTATTTAACTAGGCAAGTCAGTTAAGAACAAATTCTTATATACAATTACGGCCTACCCCGGCCAAACTCTAACCCGGACCACACTGGGCCAATTGTGTGCCGCCCTAGTATGTGTATGAATGCTGAACAAAGAGAAACTCTGCATTTGTGGTAGGCCTAAATATGACAGAAGTCAATCCACATGGCAATATAAAACCAAACTGAGTGATAATGATGAATGCGGGCTAGTGATGTTTATGCATGGCTTTGTGTGAGGCTCTGCAGGGTGTGTGGCAGACAATGGGCCATTGGTAACATCTGCTAGTAGAACCTGAATGTTGAATGTGGTGCTCTCTAATGGCTTAGCAGGGATCCAGAGGAGCTGGGTTTCCCTTGGTTATTTACGTTTACCCATGTAGCCTATTTAACTCTGCAGCAAAATGCTTAAAGGCTAGTCTCGAAAACCCGCTCCTAGGCAACACAGTGACTAGTCTCTGGTTTCAGTGATGGACTCTTTTGGCATAGAAGAACTACATCGCTGCCTACGTCACTACTTTATACGCTTGAATAAAATACAAAATAGTATCTAGGAAGATGGAGACCATAAAGCTTATTTTTAATGAGGGTATTTCGCTTGCAAGTAAGTAGCTTGCAACAACTAACTTCACTAAAACTACTGCAAAGGTTTTGCCTGCAACTTTGGTTCTGGCATGTCTGCCTCGTGACTTGTTGGGAGAGTACCCGGAATAAAACATTTTCCCTTATCGACATATGCATTTACGTAGTTCCTCTATGCCAAAAGAGTCCATCATTGAAACCAGACCCTAGTCAATGACCATACACACAGTATTCCGGATAGCAGCTCATATCTCACTTAAAATCTTATTTGGGATAAGCTGTTTACATGCACCTTTGATATCCCGCTCAAGAGTATCCCTGTATCCATGAATAAACAGAATATTCCTAATTTAAGTTCATATGGGTTAAATGGAATATTAACTGAAATCTGGACACTGACTGTAGGCCTAGAACCTCTCACATGTAGCATAATATAATAATAACTATATAATAATAACTCCTGCAGTATTATGCATTTCTTGCAGTAAAATTATACAACAAATGTTTATTTTGTATTGGGAACAGGAGTGGAGAAATATGATTTATTTCTTTCAGCATTGTGTTACAGCCTGAATTCAAAATAGATGTAATTGCTTTTTCCCCCTCACCCATCTACACACTATACCCAGTAATGACGAAGTGAAAACATGTTTTTATCATTTTTTGCAAATGTATTTAAAATGAAATACATTTTAAATACATTTGTTCACACACCTGAGTCAATACTTTGTAGAAGCACCTTTGGTAGCGATTACAGCTGTGAGTTTTTCTTGGTACCTTGATTGTCCAACATTTGCCCATTAAGCTCCTCAAAGCTCTTGACAAATTGGTTGTTGATCATTGCTAGACAACCATTTTCTGGTATTGCCATAGATTTTCAAGTAGATTTAAGTCAAAACTGTAGCTTGGCCACTCAGGAACATTCACTGTCTTCTTCGTAAGCAACTTCAGTGAAGATTTAGCCTTGTGTTTTAGGTTATTGTCCTGCTGAAAGGTGCATTTATCTCCCAGTGTCTGTTGGAAAGCAGACTGAACCAGGTTTTCCTCTAGGATTTTGCCTGTGCTTAGCTCTATTCCGTTTGTGTTACCCCCCCCCAAAACTCCACAGTCCTTAACAATTACAAGCATACCCATAACATGATGCAGCCACCACTATGCTTTAAAATATGGAGAGTGGTACTTAGTAATGTCTTGTATTGGATTTGCCCCAAACATAACACTTTGTATTCAGGACAAAAATTGAATTGCACTGCCACATTTTTTTGCAGTACTGCTTTAGTGTCTTGTTGCAAACAGGATACATGTTTTGGAATATTTTTATTCTGTACAGGCTTACTTCTTTTTACCCTGTCAATTGGGTTAGTCTTGTGGAGTAACTACAATGTTGTTGATCCATTATCAGTTTTCTTCTATCACAGCCATTAAACTCTGTAACTGTTTTAAAGTCACCACTGGCCTCCTTCCACTCCGGCAACTGATTTAGGAAGGATGCCTGTATCTTTGTAGTGACTGGGTGTATTGATACACCATCCAAAGTGTAACTAATAATTTCACCATACTGAAATGGATATTCAATGTATTTTTACCCATCTACCAATAGGTGCCCTTCTTGGTGAGGCATTGAAAAACCAGGGGGTCTTTGTGGTTGAATCTTTGTTTGAAATTCACTGCTCGACTCAGGGACCTTACAGATAATTGTATAGAGATGAGGGAGTGAGTCCATGCAACTTATTTAGACATGTCATTACAAAGGGGATGGATACTTATTGACTCAAGATATTTCAGCTTACATTTTTTTATACATTTGTAAAAATGTCAAAAAACATAATTCCACTTTGACATTATGTGGTATTGTGTGTTGGCCAGTGACCCAAAAAAATCTCAATTTAATCCATTTTAAATTAAGGCTGTAACACAACAAACTGTGGAAGAAGTAAAAAACGGTGAATACTTTCTGAAGGTACTGTATATGCTGACTATACTCCAAATGGCACTCCTTTCACTGCAATAAATGATGTGGCAAAACCTTGTGAAAACAACAAACAGGACCAATGCACTGTCACCATAGGCCTCACGCCTAGGCACGATGTCGAGACCCTCTCCTCTTCCTAATTTATTAATGTTACTGGCTCAGCCCCCTTGCGATTCTACAAATACTAGCGCGCCACGGTGTTTAAGATCAGTTACTACATCGACTCTTAACTGTCGGATAAAGTAACTTCTCTCTCAACCGAAGAGAAAATTATTTAAACTTTTTTTTTTTTTTTTTGATATTTCTCTAAAACTCATATCCATCAGTAAAAATGGTGAGTACTTTTTAGAAAGTAGTCTGTTTATTTATTTATGTTGTGTGTTCATCTCTCATTTTACTCATGGTGGTGCTAGCTACTCATCCACTCCATCAATCTCGTTACATAGCCTAACATTTTGTTTCATATTGTAGGCCGAGAGTATATGGCTACATTCATATTGTGGCTGGAATTTCATATTGTGGCTGAAATAAGTGGTCACTGATGCATTTGACCACCATAATATGATAGGATATGCTTCAAACTGTCGAAGAAACACACTATTGCCTATAGAACCTTATTTTCAATTGTATGTTTATTACAAATTCATATAGTGAAGGTGCTCATGTCGATTCAATTGAAAGATTCGTTACATTGTGCTTTGTGAAAATGAAAGTTGGTGTGATTTGCGTGAATTGATGCCCGTTACCCTTGGCCGGCTACGGACCGAGGACGATACAGACGAATTATCTTAGCCTTAATTGTCATTTGAATATAATTTGCTATTATAAAATACTATCAAGTTCAAGTTTGACTACCGAATATAAAAAAGGTGTTAACGAACCTGGGATAGAAGAACATTCCAGATCTCATCAACCAAACCTCTGCCTCCTTGATAGACTGCGTTTTCATGATCGTGTGAGGCGCGCCCACCTTGAAATGTAGACTATTACGTTGAGAAGAGATTTATTCTGATAGTTAGCCTTTTGACACATTCTGGTAGTTTAATATCTAGTACTATAGCCATCAATGTTAGGCTATAGTCTATAATATTTGGTATGCTATAAACTACTCTATGTAAATTTGATGCGTTAATTTGATTTTGACAAGAAGGCACCGGTGGACGTTTAAGCATTCTGTTGGCCTCTCCATCAAATTCCTAATGGTGCGCATACATTAGCCTTAAAGCGATACAAGGCAAGGTGAATCAAATAGGCAGAAAGGGGATCACATTGATAAAATGTAACGAACAGTTCTAGAAACAAACCAACTTTACCAAACCATTACAGTTACTGTGGAACAGTTGAATCAATATTGACGTTCCAATGGCCATTTAAAATGATCTAACTCTTTATTTTCAGAGGGAAGTAGCCTATATAGGAAAATAACAGACTTAGGTGAACCTTATTAGTTCATCAATGGGGGCTGGTGGGGAGCTTTTTCATCCATAATTTCTGCAGGTGCATCTGGTCTCCAGAATGACACCTGACAGTGGGAGGTCTAAGGGTTAAGATCTTTCTCTGAGGTGGTCTTTTTCAGATGGATTTGTGTATAGGCCATTGTAGCCAGCTGCACCCTGGTCTTTCCATGTTCATGTTTAGATTAGCCCTCCAGGCAGCTTCTTTCCAACCAGAGAGAAGCAAATTTGATATAACAGTCGCCGGTTGAAGTGTGCTCGCTGCACATAAAGGCTACTATTTCTATAATGGCATTACTGTTCAATCTATGCACTGTAGAATCTGTAGCATATTCCATTTTGCAACATGAGATGTGAGTGATTTGCCCTAGAGAGCAAAATCAAATAGCCTTAGGGTTGGTGAAAATATCTGCAGGTAGTTCTGTACAATGACCTATAGATATTATAGAGCGCCATAGCTGTTGAGTGTCGCTGGGTGTATGCACATTATAGACAAATCTAAATCATAATTTTTTTATGGAATGTGCATAAACCACCCCCCTCCTGTGCAAAACCACAAACGGTTTCCTGCCAGTGCCCAGTTGCTTAGCAACGGACATATGCAAGAAAATCCCTTGGGAACAGTAGGGTGTAGCTGGAGGGAGGAAGGGAAGGGGGAAGGGGAGGAGTGTGAGGGAGGAGGGGGGATGGTTGTGTGGTTCGTCATGGTTCAGCCCATGCTGCAGCTTTTGATCCTCTCTCTCTCCTGCAGACTTCAGTCTCAGGGCGGTACCTCTAAATGGCACAATTCCCATTTTATCCAATTTCTCAATGCCATTTATGCTCTCAGAACAGTGGGGATGATTGTGTGGAATAGCTGCAGTGCGGGAAAATGCAACCTTACTGAATTTCAGTTCACCCTTCAGGAAGAGTAGCTGCCGCTTTAGCGAAAGCTAATGGGGATCCTAATAAATTAGTAATATACTAAATGAAAAGAGTGCAAGAATCTAATTTGCATTGGATTAGACATTATGGAGAGTGGATACTATTTTGATGCTATAAATGCACATGAGAACGCTTTGGTGACATCATTAACATTTACCTTGATTGTGTGCAGTGGGATCCAATTCAATTGCTCTCTCTCCTCTTTCTCCAGCGTGAGTGTATCTCCATCCACGTGGGTCAGGCTGGCGTCCAGATTGGCAATGCCTGCTGGGAGCTCTACTGTCTGGAGCACGGGATCCAGCCGGACGGTCAGATGCCCAGCGACAAGACCATTGGAGGAGGAGACGACTCCTTCAACACCTTCTTCAGTGAGACTGGAGCTGGCAAGCACGTCCCCAGGGCTGTGTTTGTAGATCTGGAGCCCACTGTCATCGGTAAGATCAATTTGTCTTGAAACAATGACGTTCTGTTAACATTGGTCTATCTCCTTAGTCATGGGAAAAGCTAACAAGTATTTATTTCTCCAGATGAGGTGCGCACAGGAACTTACCGCCAGCTCTTCCACCCTGAGCAGCTGATCACTGGGAAGGAGGATGCAGCCAACAACTATGCCCGTGGGCATTACACCATCGGCAAAGAGATTATTGACTTGGTTCTGGACAGGACCCGCAAACTGGTGCCAACTCTTATTAACATACACTCTACATCTCTCTACATTCTCTATCTTTATCCAACCATAATGATCTGAAACATCCCTCCTCCCTCTCTCTCCAGGCTGACCAGTGCACTGGCCTCCAGGGCTTCCTGGTCTTCCACAGCTTCGGAGGTGGCACCGGTTCTGGTTTCACCTCCCTGTTGATGGAGCGCTTGTCTGTTGACTACGGCAAGAAATCCAAACTTGAGTTCTCCATCTATCCAGCTCCTCAGGTGTCCACAGCCGTTGTTGAGCCCTACAACGCCATCCTGACAACCCACACCACCCTGGAGCACTCTGATTGTGCTTTCATGGTAGACAATGAGGCCATCTATGACATCTGCCGTAGGAATCTTGATATTGAGCGTCCCTCCTACACTAATCTTAACAGGTTGATCAGTCAGATTGTGTCCTCCATCACTGCTTCCCTCCGATTCGATGGTGCCCTCAATGTTGATCTGACAGAGTTCCAGACCAACTTGGTGCCCTACCCCCGTATCCACTTCCCCCTGGCCACCTATGCCCCTGTGATCTCGGCAGAGAAGGCTTACCATGAGCAGCTCTCAGTGTCTGAGATCACAAATGCTTGCTTTGAGCCATGTAATCAGATGGTGAAATGTGACCCACGTCACGGCAAGTACATGGCCTGCTGTCTGCTGTACCGTGGTGACGTTGTGCCCAAAGATGTCAATGCTGCCATTGCCACCATCAAAACAAAACGCTCCATCCAGTTTGTAGACTGGTGCCCAACTGGTTTCAAGGTTGGTATCAACTACCAGCCCCCAACTGTGGTACCTGGTGGAGATCTGGCCAAGGTCCAGAGGGCAGTGTGCATGCTTAGCAACACCACTGCAGTGGCAGAGGCCTGGGCCCGTCTTGACCACAAGTTTGACCTGATGTATGCCAAGCGTGCTTTTGTGCACTGGTACGTAGGTGAGGGTATGGAGGAGGGAGAGTTCTCTGAGGCCAGGGAGGACATGGCTGCCCTGGAGAAAGATTATGAAGAGGTGGGCGTCGACTCCATTGAGGGAGAGGGAGAGGAGGAGGGAGAGGAGTATTAAAGTGAATTTATTCGCCCTAGTCAAATCACAAGCAAGCTTATCACTGGTTACAAGTCAATATGGCTCAGCTTTCCTTATTAGTGTTGGAAATGGCTAGCAAGCACTGTCACACATCATAGATAGGGCGGCAGGTAGCCTAGCGATTAAGAGCGACCAGGTGAAAGAAAATGTGTCAATGTGCCCTTGAGCAAGGCACTTAACCCCAATTGCTCTGGAAAAGAGAGTCTGCTAAATTACTAAAATGTAAATGCCATAATGTCCATTGGCACAGAAAATGGTTAAGGAAATGTGCTGTAGTTGTGTTCAGGGAATGTTATGGTGTTGCAATGGTTTTACTTTTTACAGTTTTACACTGCAACTTTCTGTCCTCTTCTGACTTTGATATATAATAAATTACTTAATTTTTAAAAACATTTTCAACAAAATTCCATGGATCAGCTTCACTCACCAGGACTTATCACAGTATTTCCCAAGAATAAATCATTATTATTATTATTGCAGTGTAATAACAATGTACGTACATATTGTTACATAGTTCTACAACTATCTGTTTGTGTAATTACACATGGGCAATTTATATGCATATACAATCGCACACAATTTATATGCATATATTTGCCAAAACAAATGTACTTGCAGCAACGTTATGCTCTTTTCTAGCAGCTTAACAAAACATTTCATGCAGCATTCTGAGAAATGTCAACAGAATCAAAACTAAATTAAATGAACATTTTAATGCAATAGAGTTGTGCCTTTCTTTTTATTTATCTCAAACCTACACATCATTGCATTTTCCCCATGGTTCTTTAAAATTTTTTTTTTATCTGAAATACATAACGTAAAAGCAATAGCTTGTTCTTTATATTTAATCATATAAATCAGATCTTACTTCTGACATAAACTGGTTTACAATAAGAAGAGACAGCTTTAGTATTGAGTATTGATTGTGGTGACAATTAGAGCTCTATAATTTGCATGGACTTTCCTTCAATACCTCTATTTTCCTTAGACTTCACTCAATTCCTTTCAATGCTACAGTACTTTTACCATGCCACCCTGTGGCCAAACCTCTGTTCTGCTTTAGGAATGGGTTCCTCCTCTTTATTTGTGGCAATGTAACAATAACACCCAAAACAGTTCAATTCTGAATAGACTTCAAGACTCACATCAATAATAAACCACTCAACGCGCTTACATTTCTTGATCTATGGACAGGAAAATCAGTACTAGTTTAGTAAGGGCATGGAGGATAAAAGCAAGAATGCAAGCTTAGATAGGACTAGGAAAACATGAAGGTATACCGGTAGTTGAAGATTCTTACATAATTTACATTTTAATGCTTATTTTTGGGGTGACATTATATATGTTATATCACAGGGCTGTGATTTTTTGGGCAATTCAAATTAGACCAGTTAACAAAGAAAAGGAATGTGTTGGAAGGTTTCAAGAGGCAGTCATTCATTGTTATGATTACATTCTAAGGAAGAGTGAGTAATAACAGAAAAAGCACAGCATAAATTGCTACATTTTTGTAAACTTTCATCAGTTTTTCTTTTCTTAAATAAAAAAGTATGAGGGTCAAAATAAATATAATATTTTGTCACAAGTGATGCAACGGCAGAAACAAACACATTTATTTTGGCTTTTGGGGTTTCTTTTTTGTTCTGTGTTGAAAACGTATACATTTCTAATACATTATAGTTTTTATTAAAGTTTCTTTCAGTGTAACAATACAGAATACAACTGCTTGTTCTTGTTGCATTTTGTCTCTGCATTAGGGTGGCTGTGTGTGTCTGAGTCTGCAATGTGTTAACATGTATATGCGTATTTCAGATTTACTGAGTGGATGTGTGTGTCTGAGTGATATTTAAGTGTTAACATGCATGCATGAGTGTGTGCTTTATCAGTGCAGATGGTTATGAGTTTTCACACCACCCTTCCCTGAAGCAGTGGGCTTCTTTCTCCTGGTGACTGTCGGCTCAGAAGGTTCCACAGCAGCATCGGCACAGACGTGTTTCCAGAGCTTCCCATGATGCCTCCAGTTGAGTCCTCCCTCAGTGGACGGTATTGGTTAAACCTCCTGGTTGAAAAACACAAGTTAGGTGGCATTCATGCTACAGTAAATTTTTAAAAAAATAAGATGTGCTTTATATTATATAAAACCGCAACATAATATTTCAAAATTAATAATTTATTTAGATAGAAATGGCATGGGATATAATGTGGAATAATCTTCAGTGGACCACTATTTGTCAAATAGTTTTTGTGGATCATAAATCAATTATCAATTTGGAGAAACCTGGAAGTGTGTGACTTTATTGACTTTTACAGTGGTTAGAACTGTCTTTCACTCACTTGTAGGTCAAAGCGATGGCACCAGCAACACAGACAAGGACCATGACACCCAGAACCGCGGCCACAGTGCCTGCTGGGGAGGAGTTGGAGCCTGCAACCACAACACATTTCAAGGAAGGTATGGTACACTCCACGATCAGTGAAATGTCAAATGAAAAGGATTTTACAGATCATAAAGTTGTATGTACAGGTTTGTTCATTTCACTCACCCACAGTCACACTAACTTTAGCACTGGCCACAGCCAGACTAACATCATTGGTCAGGGACACGTTGATGCAGAACACTCCAGAGTCGTTGAAGAACTGGCGAAGGATCATCTGACAATCTGGGGAGGGTGTCACGTTGTTACAGATGGTCTCCACAGGTGTGATGCAGTCTGCGTCCGAGATGATGGTGCACACTTCATTGGGAAGGCTATGTAATATGTAAAGAGAAGGTGGAAATATAAAGTGAAGGTGATGGCAATGTTCAAAATACTAATTTCAATAGGAATGTGCATGGTTCCTTGGGTCCTGTTTCCACTGCTAGTTGGCTACTCACCTCCCCTGGCAGGTGATGGTCAGGTCCACAGCATTCTGCACCACCTCAGTGGCCAGAGACACCACATTGGCCACCTGGGTGATCTCCACACTCTCAATACCCTCTAAGAAATGAGATCGATTGAGAGATCATTATCAGCAACCATCACCTGCATTTTACATCTCAACTGTGACTGTATTGAAAATACTGAACATCTACAGTATCTGGACATATGTGGACTTACGGACAACGTCCACAGCGGTCGAGAAGGAGCCATAGCGGTATATCATACAGTTGTCAGCCGCTGTAAGTTCAGGAGCCTGTCTTTTAGCCACAACAAGAGCCACCTGTGTCTCTGTGTTTGCCTCTATCTCAGCCTCTGCTGCTACCTCACTCTCCACTGGAGCACTCACTGCTGCTGGCGCTGAAGAGGAACAAAAATACAGTAAGTTAATAATATTATGAAATGGCTCAAATAATGTTTTTGTTTGTATACAGAATGACTAAGTAACTGATTACCTGCAGTGGCATCAGCTGCAACCTCAATCACTGTCTCTACGACCTCTGCTTCTAGCTCTGCCTCGGCCTCAAGAGCAAGTTCAGCTGGCACCACCTCCACCACAGCTGCAGCCTCCGTGGCGGCAGGAACAATGACGTTGGCAGCAGGGGCTACCGTCTCGACCTGGGCCACCTCTGTTGCAGCCGCAACCTCAGCCACCACCTCAGCATCGGCAACTGCGGTTGCCTCCTCCACGGGTGTAACGGTGGCTACAGCTGGGACCTCTGGGAGGACTGTGGCCGCCAGGTCCACTGTTGCCTCTTCTCCCTCTGCAACTGGAGCAACTGAAGGAGCAGCGTCGATGGCAGGCACATCTGCAGCCGTTGCTTCTACCACGGCTGTTTCGGCAGCTGCAGCTGCATCAGCATCAACAGCAGCTACCTCTTCAGTTGCTGGGGCGACGGGGGCAGCTGTGGCTCCCTCCACAGCTGGGACAGGGGCAGGGACCTCAATGGCTGCAGCAGCCGTGTCTTCTGCTGTGGCATCGGCTTCTACTGCAGGGACAGAGGCAGGGTCCTCTGTTGCTGGGATGACGGCTGGATCATCTGCTGCTGAGGCAACCACCTCGACTCCCTCTGCGGCTGCAGCTGCATCTGTGTCTGCAGTCTCAGCAGGGGCAACGTCAGAGGCGGGCACATCCAGGGCGATGTCAGCTGGAGCTGCCCTTGGGGTAGAGACCACCACAACAACGGCAGGAGCACCGGAGGGATTCATAGGCATCACTGGTTGAAAACACAAGAACAAAGGCAACAGTTATGACTGTTACATACACTGAATATGCATTAACTTTTGTAAAGGGAAGATTGAATCCAATAAATGGATTCGCTGTAAAATAGAAACTCGATGTCTCTCACCAGTGGAGCTGGCAGCGGTGGGGTCTGCAGGTGTGTCACAGCCGTTGGGGATGCTTGCCATCAGGACCACCTGAGGCCTGTATGTGCCGGTGTTGAGGTATGTATGTGTGACCTGGTGCTCCCTGGAGATGAGGGTGCCACTGTTGTCACCAAAGTCCCAGTTAAAGGTGACGTCTGAGGCGCTGAGGTACTGGCTGGGGTCGTGGAGGCTGATGCTAAAGGCAATGGCCCGATTCTGGATGAAGCTCTGGTCAGCCTCGTTCACATCATTAATTTGAGTCAGCGACACTGCGAAGGGGATCTGGTCTGGGGAGGCACAAAGCAAAGACAAAAGATGTCACGTTGTGACATCAATGCTGTGAAGTTTTGTGAGAGTCCCACTGTAGCTCAGTTGGTAGAGCATGGCGCTTGCAACGCCAGGGTTGTGGGTTCGATTCCCACGGGGGGCCAGTTTTTAAAATGTAATAAAAATGTATGCATTCTACTGTAAGTTGCTCTGGATAAGAGCGTCTGCTAAATGACTAAAATGTAAATGTAAAGAGTCAATGCAAATTATCAATTGAAGTCAAATTAGGGTTGATTGAATTTTGGTTTAAATAAGATTTTGTGCACTTAAACCCTGGATCCAGCTGCCCACCTGTGATGGAGAAGGTTGTGGAGGCGTAGCCCAGAGGGATGAACTTGTCCTTGCCACGACAGTGGTAGATGACTACCTCCATGTTGTAAGAGCCCAGGGGCACATTGTCCGTGCCGATGGTGAGAGAGGAGGAGGTCCCATCCGCCACTTGCCAGTAACGTCCTGGGATACAAAGCAGCAGTAGTTAGAAAAACCAGCAGAGCTTATAAATATGAACGGCCTGATGATCAAATCTTGTGCTGACAAAACTCCCAAGAACATTAGCTGCTTCATTAGTCCTTTCAACCCTCATATGAAAGGAATGATTTCACAGTGCACAGCTTTGTAAATACTAGAAAGCATTGTGTTATTGTGTTAGCATTTTCTCACATGAATGTCTGTAAATGAAAGAGCTGTCCTTACCCCATGTCTTCCACACAAACACGTAGTGTGGTTTCCTGTCTGCGGTCCCAGTGAAGGGGGTGCCATCAGGAAAGACTCCGCTGTACTCTCCTGAAGGACCAGAGACCTGGTCGGGATACACAGCCTGACCCTGACGGTACTGTGTTCCTGTAGCAGAGGAACACCACACCCAGTTCAACATAAAAGGTTAGGGACACTAGAAAAATACTGTAGGCCTATAGGACCAACAAAAAAACTGTGGGGTCAGTGGGGTGTGGTATAGTGGTTGAATTTGGAAGAAGAGCTCACCATTGACAGTGCAGTTACGCGCCCACACCACCTGTCCATCAGGAAGCACTGTCTGGTTTGATGGGAAGCGAAGGTCGATGTTAAAGGTTGCCTTTGCGCCAGTCAGGGTGGGTGCATCATTTTTCACATCGAATGTAACTTCTCCACCTGGTGACAGAAAGTGATAAATACATCAATAGAAAGTGGTTAATGTTTCTATATTAAGTGATTCATCTTTAAAAAAGTGCAATAAAGTGAGAACCCACCAATCCAACAGTCTCTGTATCGGGAGTCCCCATCTTTCCACACTGGATATATCCCTGAGTTCCATGAGCGGTAGCGTGTAAAACGTGTTTTAGGCTCTGAAAAAAAGAAAAGTGATTAAGTTTTAGGGTAATTTTCCTCTTGTTCTCCTAATTGTTTTTGTTGATCACACTTTGACATAGTAAACTTCTACTACTACATGACATGTTATCCATTCATATTAATCATATTATTGAGGTTTTATCAGTTATTTAGCATCTCCAGTAGGTATGGTGAGGTATTGCCATTAGGTATCAGCAAAACGCTAACGGAAAATCTGTTTGTAAGACCAGCTGACCACTGCACTACTAAATCTAGACGTAAATCTGAGGTTGAAAATGCTCTTTTATTAGGACTTTGTCTAGACATTGGTCAGGATCAGGATCCTGGCACCCAGAACTCATTACCTACCAGGCTAATTAAATAGCATTTACTTTTATAATGTATTTTGGTGAATGTCATGCGAAGATCTACTACTCAGACCAACTCAAATGCTTATTGAAAATGTTGACAATTTCTACTGTTCTATAATCTATTTATCTCCAAATCTACAGTATCTGACCCTTCCTTACTGAAATACAGCCATGGCTATTCTATTTTCTGACCACATGATTATACGGGGAAGTGTTCTCTGCCCTGTTGCCTACCCTGGGTAGAGGAAAAGTTATTATCATAACACTACAGTTTGGGATATGGGTGTATGATGGGGTGTGAACAAAGACATTTACCAACATTTTACTGAAAGAAGGACAAAAATAATTGTTTGACATGTAGATAGCGTTGGTGAGTAGTTCAGGTATTTCTGTGATGGTTGTGGAAAGGGGAGGAGGGAGTGAGGTGGGGGTTCCAGGTGGTGTGAGTCACACGGCCCCTGCAATCCCCCTCAATCCCTTTCATGTGACTGTCAGCTGAGCGCAGGCAGCTGTAATCCCAACTGCTGGAATGAGGGGAGCCTCTGTGGAGCTCAGACATCAGGGCGGCTTTATTCTCCTACTGTTGTTCCTGTGTGTGTGTGTGTGTGTGTGTGTGTGTGTGTGTGTGTGTGTGTGTGTGTGTGTGTGTGTGTGTGTGTGTGTGTGTGTGTGTGTGTGTGTGTGTGTGTGTGTGTGTGTGTGTGTGTGTGTTAAGGATTTTGTTAAGGATTTAGGAAACCTCAACACCTACATTATCTTATTGTGAGCCCCTTGTATTCCCTATATGATACTGTACAGCCTCACTCAGCTTCAACAACCTCAGGAATGCAAATTCCAAAAGACCAACATTAGTACTGATGTTCCCTCTGGGAAAAATATAGTTAATCTATTTTATTGTTGAGAGCTGAGATAAAGTGTTCCCCTTACTATTGAAACTCCTGGATACACATTAGAGTTGTAGGGCTTGGAGTGCAGACAACTTGGCATGTGATTGCGCTATCCTTGACTACGAGCATGTAATCTGTGTCACACTATGTCAGTAGTTATTGGACATGCTATTTTACTGTATATAACACAGTGTTTGAACTCTTGCTGGGGTGAGATTAATGATTATTAATTACCAAATGTTTTACCAA
Source organism: Salmo salar (assembly GCF_965601325.2). Taxonomy (NCBI): domain Eukaryota; kingdom Metazoa; phylum Chordata; class Actinopteri; order Salmoniformes; family Salmonidae; genus Salmo; species Salmo salar. Next base: position 35,979,387 of record NC_138312.1, read on the forward strand.
AATGATTGGTAATATGTGATACCAAAATGAACTGTATGATGAGCTCATGTCAAAATTAGTGTGCATTTACTCAGGATCTTGATTATGAAATTCTTCACACTTTAAATTTGAACTGATTTGCACAAATTATGTTGTTACTTAGAAGATTGTACTGGTATACTCTTTGAAAATGTTGTCATTTCAGACACTGGTAGTCCTGTAAATTCACCAGGTATTGAAACGCTTTACTATATGCAGATATTTGTAGAGTATATATGCAGTGTATAGAGGAGTAATGCATAGATTATTATTAATCTTACAGTGTTCCAAAATTCCGGCTTTAGAGCTCAGGTTTCTACACAGACTCTGAGAATAAAATAAACCATTCAAACTAAGTTGAAGATATTACAGAACTGAACGATATGAGAGAGACCACTGTTATTCACTATTACTGAATAATTACGTTAGTTGAGCTTGTCCAAGTTCCATTAGTGTGTAAACAACTATACAATTAATTATTGTTTCTTATTAATAACATGATGATTGACGGATCATCAGACAAGTTATATTGTATGTATTGATTATTCAAATGTACAAGTTTATGGAATACAAAAATGCAATTTGTTTATATTTGGGAAAATATAGAACAACACAAACATTTCACTACTAAAGGGGATTGTTAGCACAAATGTCATTTCACACGCAGCTGGAAAGCTGTGGACATTCTAAATTATTTCTAATTACTCAGGGAGTACTTAGCAAAGCTCAGTGATAATCTCTTCCATTATTTCAATCCGTCCCACCTCAGCCCCATCTCTACTCCAACACTGCACATAATTCAAGAAAGATGGGATGGAGAAACCTCTGTTTTATCAAATAGATATTTTCATGCAGAAAATAATCCATATACTCACTTGCTCCAAAAGCTGCTGACAAGAGAGCCAACACTAGTACTATCAGTACAGTCTTCATTGTGCGTGGTTGTGTGTGTCCTTCTTTGCCCAGTTCCTAACCCTCGTCCTAGTCTTAAAAACCCAACAACAACACACCACCTGGAGAGATTTGTGGTAGGATGTCCGATTCCCTATAAAAGAGTCTTGGACGATAAATTACCATAAACTTGCCTCTTACCTCTGACATCATAGGAAGTCTACAAACCAGCCCCTCCCACTCTGATCAACTGTGTGAAACAGACACACACTTTGTTAGCAATGCTATTATGTTTTCACATGTTTAATTGGATAATTACAGTAGCTAAAGGGATTAACCTTAACTTAGTGATACCATCTATCCAGAAAACATATTTCCACATGCCAGAATGATTTAAAAATCATCAGTAATGCCATCTTCCCACTAGATAAAACACTTGAATTTATTTTGAAGAACTGAAGAAATTATCAGATTTTGGACATATTATTTTCTCTAACAAGTACAGAACGTTAGGTTTCCCATTTTCATCAGATAGTGGGAACCTTCTGGAATTAGTGGCCTAGTGGTTGTGGTGTGAAAAAAAGCAATAGCTCACAAAGTAAGGATGATGAGCGTGTTGGAGTGTTGTCTGAGGATACACAGCAACTGAGGGACCTACTGCACACGTTATCTGAGTGCTGGACCATCCTTTTTTGCTACAGCCTGTGAGCACTGAGCAGGCTGGCTGTTTTTTTGCTGATGTTGTCCTAGCATATGGAGTTTGCAAAGGTCAAACAATTTTCTCTTTAGGAAATTGAATCAATGGGTGTGTCCCAATAATCTCTCCTTTCTCCCGAAGTGTACACTTGTTCACATTCCTTCATGGATTTGAAAGGAAATAACTTGTATATGGAAACTATCTAGCCCATTCCTACACCAATCCAATGTTTTTACATTTCTGTCGAGTAGTGAAAGAGTGTACTCTTTAGGACGTACCCATTCTGTAGTGTCCTTGATATGAAGTCATAGTTAGGTATTGTCAAGCATAGTACAATTGTTGGAGGTGGATTGGTGTTCCTTAAACCCAATAGGAACTGTTAAAAGCTGGGCCACTGGCCATGTAACCAGGAGAAGAGAACAAAAAAGGACCATGAAGGAACAACAGACTTTTCTATCTCCTCTGTACTCTTATGTTACTTATCTGACCGTTTAAAGTTTACATTAATGTGTTTGTTCTAATCTTGCAATTCCTATGCAAAAGTTGACACTTGTTCCTTTGATGATTTTCCCCCAGACATGTTGGAAAGACAATTTTCCGCCAGATTCCATGACTCCACCATTATACCATATACTCTAATGTCACTTAAGCTAACTTCACTTCAGTTAATAACTTTTCTCATCAATATCGTGTTTTATTTATTTATATTTTTTAAACATTTTTTGTCATTTAGCAGACGCTCTTATCCAGAGCGACTTACAGTAGCGAATGCACACATTTCATAAAAAAAATTCCCCGTACTGGTCCCCCGTGGGAATTGAACCCACAACCCTGGCATTGCAAACACCATGCTCTACCAACTGAGCCACACGGGACCCAACTGAGCCACACGGGACCACCATCTATCATATTCTGACAGAGATTTTAAACAAATGTAATTTACTGTACTGTATGTAATGTCTGTTCCTTATGTGAAGGCCTGGAAGAATTCTCTCAGCTGTAGTCATGCATGCCTGCCCTGACGTCCGACCTTACAGCTGTGTGTGCATGGGGGTCACAAGATGAGTGTGTGGGGATGGCAAATCAATAGCATCCTTTTACTCCTCTCTTTCCCCATATCCTCCTTTCAGTGCCCTAAGCCTCATACCAAGTCAAAGTATCTACGCTCGTAGCAGTCCACACACGCTGGGAAACACTCGTGCTTGCTCTATATTACTGTGGAAGCTCATTGTCCTTCTTCTGCATTCCAGAGCGTTTCAGTCAAACAAGCCTGAGACATTATTGAGCTATTGGGGTAGAAATACAAAGGTCTCAATGGTTGAGAACACCGGTCACAATGAAAATACCATAACCTAGGTTTGTGTGGGAAAACATAGTATTGTAATGACCCTGGAATTGATAAGCACAATTATCCTAAGGGAGCTAGCTTTCTAGGAGCAGTGATAACGTGTCTGGCTCTGGACCCTAGGGTACTGGGGTCAAATCCTGTTTTGGAACCTCGTGCTACTCCCTTGTTTTGTTACAGTATGCTCAAAGGTTTAAAGGTTGAGTGAGTACAATTCTTCCAATACAATAAAGCAAAATACCGAATGTACTAAAACACCATAAAACAAAATAACATGCATGCAACTCACTATATACTCAAATCAGGTTAAAAAACAAATCAACAAATTATTCAGTTATGTATGGACACAGGTAGTGGTATGAGTAGGCCTCTGCATCCTTAAATCCTTTATACTTGGAAGTTCTCATTTTACAGAGAAAAGGGGTGATTAAAATAGAAGCCACATGTTCTTTTTCACACAAGGTGCATTCAATGGGAAATATGTATGTAGCTGACAGAACTTACCATTTGAGTTGCCTTACGTTGGTGGTGAGATTGTTCAAACTGCACTACATGTGACCCCTCATGTGCTAACAACATTGCTAATGGCTCACTAAATTCTTCCCACAGAGCACCTGACCGACCACACTGCACAGCACAGCACAGCACAGCACAGCAAAGATACCACCATAGAACACTGGCTTAGACAAAGCCCACACAAACCAGAATGAAACTAGCTGTGCGTTTATGATGAGAGAAAAACCTTTATCTCAATTTGGTAAAATAATGTTTCTGAAGACACATTCAACTGAAGAGGCATTAAACTGTCTCTAACCTGGCTTTGTACAGTTACAGTATTACCATTTACACTCAAATGAAGGCTACAATGGTTCATTTTCAGCACATGAAATTCAGCACTAGATGGAGGCCAGAATTTTGGATGCAGGTCACACATTGCTGGCTGTAACTGTCAACTATCTCTCGCTCCCTCTCTCTCTCACACACACACACACACACACACACACACACACACACACACACACACACACACACACACACACACACACACACACACACACACACACACACACACACACACACACACACACACACACACACACACACACACACACACACACACACACACTTGGGACAAAAGGTTGATCCACTCTGGGATCAGAGAACAAAGGGAATGAGCAAACAACACCTGAGGCATGTCAGGAATTTGAACATAAATAGGATCAAATCAACAGGAAAAGCGTGAGACTTTTTGTTTGATGATTGGAATAATGTTGCGCGTGAAAGTCTAGAGGAATAATGAGTCAACATGTCTCAGAGTGCAGACAATTGTCACAATGTAACCTGTGAGAGCAAGAGGAGGGCAATTCAATCATTATTTACCAGTTTCCAATGGAATGATGACATAAGCAGCAGCCAGATGTAGGACAGGCAGAGGGGACAGGTTCACAGAAGAGTATATAGCATTAGCTACTTCCTTGAAAGCAATAACTTACAAATGTCTTGAGGGAAAATCAACATATGAATCTCAACTGAAGGTGATTATAGGCGCCTTAAAAGTTTACTTTTCACAGAAATGCCAGACTGACAGACTGTAAAGAAGCTTTTCAAGAGCCTAATGCTGCATTCATAACCAAGTGGGAAGGTGGTATTTACCACATATGACTGTGAAAAATGAAGTTGAACGACCCTCCAATTTATAATTACTAACGTCTATCATCCCTGAGCTCTGACGTCAACTACTAAGGAAATTACCTCGATAACAGAATTACCGGCAGATAAATGTAACACAGCATTATCTATACAAAGATATATCTATTAATATGGTTTTTGAACACTATAATGTGTTTACAAGCTTGAAAGCTGTAGTTTTAGTTCATGGTTGACGCAGCTTGTTTGCCATTAGCCAATCTGCGTTTCACAACAAGTTCAAAGCACGTCCCAGTCTGTAATCCCAACATGTTTCAAGCTGACCACCATTGTCCCTGTTCCCAAGAATGCCAAAGTTACCTGCTTAAATGACTATTGTACCTTAGCACTCACAGCTGTAATTATGAAGTGCTTTGAAAGGCTGGTCATGACACACATCAACACCATCATCCCAGACATCCCAAACACCCTGGACCCACTCCAATTTGCATACTGCCCCAACAGATTCACAAATGAAGCAATCTCAATTGCACTTCCCACTGCTCTCTCCCACGAGGACAAGAGGATAAATAGCTATGTGAGAATGCTGTTCATAGACTTCAGATCAGCGTTCAACACCATAGTCCCCTCCAAGCTCATCATCAAGCTCGGAACAATGGGACTGAACATCTCCCTCTGCAACTGGATCTTGGACGTCCTGACGGGCCAGCCCCAGGTGATGAGGGTAGGCAACAACACCTCCGCCACGCTGACCCTCAAAATGGGGGCCCCTCAGGTGTGTGTGCTTAGTCCCCTCCTATACTCCCTGTTCAACCACAACTGCATGGCCATGCACGACTCCGACACCATCATCAAGTTTGCTGATGACATAACGGTGGTAGGCCTGATCACCGTTGGTGATGACACGGTCTACTGGGAGGAGGTCAGAGACCTGGCAGTGTGGTGCCAGGTCAACAGCTTCTCCCTCAACGTCTGTCAGATTTAGGATCTGATCGTGGACTACAGGAAATAGGGGGGAGAGCACACCCCCATCCACATCGAGGGGGCTGTAGTGGAGCGGGTTGAGAGTTTCAAGTTCCTTGCATCCACATCACTGAGGACTTAACCTAATGTAGCAGAAGTAAAATAAATGCCTGACACTAGATCCCCCCCCCCTACATACTGGTCTTGACGAGGGAAAAAAACTGGAGGAGTTAAGAGTGGTGTCACCTTGTTCATGTCCAAAAGCAAAAGTCACATCACAGGCTCTCTTTCCATTTCCCCTGAAAACCGGAACATTCGGTTGTTGGGGACTCGGCATAGGCTACTAAGGACTTAACGTGGTCCACACACACCCGCACAGTCGTAAAGAGGACACGACAGCACCTCTTCCACCTCAGGAGGCTGAAAGGATTTGGCATTTGCCTTCCGATCCTCAAAAAGTTATATAGCTGCACCATTGGGAGCATCTTGACTAGCTGCATCACCGCTTGGCAACTGCACCGCCCTTGACGGCAAAGCGCTGCCATCCAAGACCTCTATATCAGGCGGTATCAGAGGAATGCCTGAAAAACTTCCAAGAACTTCAGCGATCCAAGCCATAGACTGTTCACTCTGCTACTGTCCGGCAAACGGTACCGAAGCATCGGCTCTTGGACAAACAGGCTCTGAGACAGCTTCTACCCCCAAGCCATAATGCTTACCCGGACGATCTGCATTGACCCTTCCTTGCACTGACTCTATGCACATTTACATTTACTAACACTTCATACAAACCCACACACACACATACACTACATAAGCACACACACACACAGACGCACGTGCGACACACACACACTTTCATCCTCATCATATGAAGCTGCTTCTCTGTTCTTTATTTTACTCCTATTATTATCTATCCTGGCCTCCCGAGTGGTGCAGCGGTCTAAGGCACTGCATCGCAGTGCTAGAGGCATCACAACAGACCCGGGTTTGATCCCGGGCTGTGTCGTAGCTGGCCGTGACCGGGAGACCCTTGAGGTGGTGGACAATTGGACTAGCGTTGTTAGGGGAGGGTATGGCTGACTGGGATGTCCTTGTCCCATCGCGCTCTAGCGACTCCTTGTGGCGGGCTGGACGCATGCATGCTGACTTTGGTCGCCAGCTGTACAGTGTTTCCTCTGACACATTGGTTGCGGCTGGCTTCCAGGTTAAGCTCCCTAACTACCAATTGGGGGAGAAAGTTTACCCCTGCCTTTATGTACACATCTACCTTAAATACCATGTACCCCTGCACAGTGATTAATTATTGTGTATTTTAATTCTTGCTTAATTCTTGTGTATTTTATTCCTCTTGTGTTACTACTTTAGAGCTCATAAGTGAGTATTTCACTGTAAAGTCTACACCTGTTGTGACAAATAACATGTGATTTGATTTTGAACTTCACAACTGGTAATTACCAGCTTCCCACTTGGTTATGAACACAGTATAAACCATACAATTAGGAATTAGAATGGATATGAACCTTCTTATGATGGTCCAAAGGTCAGCCATGTTGGTCAGGGAGTTGGTCAACCATGGTTTTTGTTTATTTATTTATTTTTATTTCACCTTTATTTGACCAGGTAGGCCAGTTGAGAACAAGTTCTCATTTACAACTGCGAGCTGGCCAAGATAAAGCAAAGCAGTGCGACAAAAACAACAACACAGAGTTACACATGGGATAAACAAATGTACAGTCAATAACACAATAGAAAACTCTATGTACAGTGTGTGCAAATGTAGTAAGGTTAGGGATGTAAGGCAATAAATAGGCCATAGTGGAGAAATAATTACGATTTAGCATTAACGCTGGAGTGATAGAATTGCAGATGATGACGTGCAAGTAGAGATACTGGGGTGCAAAAGAGCTAAAAAATAAATAACAGTATGGGGATGAGGTAGTTGGGTGTGCTATTTACAGATGGGCTGTGTACAAGTACAGTGATGGGAAAGCTGCTCTGACAGCTAACGCTTAAAATTAGTGGAGGAGATATAAGTCTCCAGCTTCAGTAATTTCTGCAATTCGTTCCAGTCATTGGCAGCAGAGAACTGGAAGGAAAGGCGGCCAAAGGAGGTGTTGGCTTTGGGGATGACCAGTGAAATATACCTGCAGGAGCGCGTGCTATGGGTGGGTGTTCCTATGGTGATCAGTGAGCTGAGATAAGGCGAAGCTTTACCTAGCAAAGACTTGTAGATGACCTGGAGCCAGTGGGTTTGGCGACGAATATGTACAGAGGACTGGCCAATGAGAGCATACAGGTCGCAGTGGTGGGTAGTATATGTGGCTTTTGTATCAAAACGGATGGCACTGTGATAGACTGCATCCAATTTGCTGAGAAGAGTGTTGGAGGCTATTTTGTAAATTGCGTCGCTGAAGTCAAGGATCGGTAGGATAATCAGTTTTATGAGGGTACGTTTGGCAGCATAAGTGAAGGATGCTTTGTTGCGAAATAGGAAGCCAATTCTAGATTTAACTTTGGATTGGATATGCTTAAAGTGAGTCTGTGTCACGACTTCCATCGAAGTCGGCTCCTCTCCTTGTTCGGGCGGCGTTCGGCGGTCAACGTCACCGGCTTTCTAGCCATCGCCGCTCCATTTTTCATGTATCCATTTGTTTTGTCTTGTTCCCTGCACACCTGGTTTTCATTCCCCAATCAATCTACATGTATTTATTCCTCTGTTCCCCATCATGTCTTTGTGTAAGATTGTTTGTGTTACATGTGATGCTAGTTGGGCAGGTGAGTGTGGGAAGCGATCGGTTGAAGAGCATGCATTTAAGAGCAGTTGGAGTGGAAGGAGGGATGTATGGAGTTGAAGCTCATTTGGAGGTTTGTTAACACAGTGTCCAGAGAAGAGCCAGATGTATACAGTATGGTGTCGTCTGCGTAGAGGTGGATCAAAGAATCACCTGCAGCAAGAGCGACATCATTGATATATACAGAGAAAAGATTCGGCCCAAGAATTGAACCCTGTGGTACCCCCATAGAGACTGCCAGGGGTCCGGACAACAGGCCCTCCGATTTGACACACTGAACTCTATCTGAGAAGTAATTAGTTGTTAGAATAATTTGTATGTGTTAGGAGAATGACTTAACTGTTCCACTCTGAAATTATAGAATAGGGTGATATGTTTGAGAATCATGGGAAGATAAAATCAGGATATGGGGAGATCGGTTAGGATTGTAAAACTTTGAGGTTATATCCTTTAGTAGGGATGTAAACAGAGTGAAGTTGTAGAGTAGGTAATGGAAAAACATTGGAGGGTTTCAAACCAAGAGGGTCATAAAGGGGGAGGGGAGGTGAAAGCCTTGAAGAATGTGGCAACTTTTATGGTTCTTTGTGGTTAGTGGAAAAGTACTGGTTGTTTGAGAAGGGAGTGGTCTAAAGATAGGAATATATGTGTGTATTATAAAAGGACTGAGTCCTAATTTTTGTCTTTAGAACGTTCTCTGAATAAACTGTACAGAAAGCTGAGTCCTTGCCTAATTATTCTTAACCCAGTGTCTTACAAACCTTGGGGATTAGTCAAAGCTTATTGAATTATCATTGGGATTCAAAATTCCCGTAACATTAGTGAACCAGGCGAGGTAGTCATTAGAGAAACCAAGGCTGTTGAGTCTGCCAATAAGAATACGGTGATTGACAGAGTCGAAAGCCTTGACCAGGTCGATGAAGATGGCTGCACAGTATTGTCTTTTATCGATGATGGTTATGATAACAGTTTGGGTCTAGAGTGTCTCCCTCTTTGAAGAGGGGGATGAGCGCGGCAGCTTTCAAATCTTTAGGGATCTCAGACGATACAAAAGAGAGGTTGAACAGGTTAGTAATAGGGGTTGCAACAATTTCGGGGGATCATTTTAGAAAGAGAGGGTCCAGATTGTCTAGCCCAGCTGAATTGTAGGGATCCAGATTTTGCAGCTCTTTCAGAGCATTAGCTATCTGGATTTGGGTGACGGAGAAGCGGGGGGGGGGGGGGGGGGCAAGTTGCTGAGGGGGGTGCAGAGCTGTTGGCCGGGTTAGGGGTAGCTAGGTGGAAAGCATGGCCAGCCATAGTAAAATGCTCATTGAAATTCTCTATTATCGTAGATTTATCGGTGGTGACAGTGTCTCCTAGCCTCAGTGCAGTGGGCAGCTGGGAGAAGGTGCTCTTATGGACTTTACGGTGTCCCAAAACCTTTTGGAATTAGTGCTACAGGATGCAAATTTCTGTTTGAAAAAGCTAGCCTTGCTTTCCTAACTTACTGTGTATATTGGTTCCTGACTTCCATGAAAAGTTGCATATCGCGGGGGCTATTCGATGCCCATCGCAGTACGCCACAGGATGTTTTTGTGCTGGCCAAGGGCGGTCAAGTCTGGAGTGAACCAAGGGCTAAATCTGTTCTTGGTTCTACATTTTTTGAACGGGCATGCTTATTTAAGATAGTGAGGAAAGCACTTTCAAAGAACAACCAGGCATCCTCTACTGACGAGATGAGTTCAATATCCTTCCAGGATACCCGGGCCAGGTCGATTAGAAAGGCCTGCTCACTGAAGTGTTTTAGGGAGCATTTGACAGTGATGAGGGGTGTTCGTTTGGCCCATTACGGATGCAGGCAATGAGGCAGTGGTCGCTGAGATCCTGGTTGAAGACAGCAGAGGTGTATTTAGAGGGCAGGTTGATCAGGATGATATCTATGAGGGTACCCATGTTTACGGATTTAGGGTTGTACCTGATAGGTTCCTTGATAATTTGTGTGAGATTGAGGGCATCTAGCTTTCCCTGTAGCTCAGTTGGTAGAGCATGGTGTTTGCAACGCCAGGGTTGTGGGTTCGATTCCCACGGGGGGCCAGCACAGAAAAAAAATAAAAAATGTATGAAATGTATGCATTCACTACTGTAAGTCGCTCTGGATAAGAGCGTCTGCTAAATGACTAAAATGTAAATGTAAAATGTAGCTTAGATTGTAGGACGGCCGGGGTGCTAAACATATCCCAGTTTAGGTCACCTAATAGTACAAACTCTGAAGATAGATGGGGGCAATCAATTCACATATGGTGTCCAGGGCACAGCTGGGGGATGAGGGGGTCTATAACAAGCAGCAACAGTGAGAGATTTATTTCTGGAAAGGTGGATTTTTAAAAGTAGAAGCTCCAACTGTTTGGGCACAGACCTGGATAGTATGACAGAACTCTGCAGGCTATCTCTGCAGTAGATTGCAACTCTGCCCCCTTTGGCAGCTCTATCTTGACGGAAAATGTTGTAGTTGGGGATGGAAATTTCAGAATTTTTGGTGGCCTTCCTAAGCCAGGATTCAGACACGGCTAGGACATCAGGGTTGGTGGAGTGTGCTAAAGCAATGAATAAGACAAATTTAGGGGAGTTTGCCAGTGCTGTGATAAGATATTGTGTAAAACAATGAATGTGAAGAACGTATCTGCACTCTATGTGTGTTAGCTGGCTAGCCAGACAATTTTATGTTTCTAATTATCTGCCAATAAGCCAACATTCCATTCAATCAATGCAGAAAAGTTGTAAATGCAACATGTACTGATATTGTATCATATAAAAGCATTCACAACTTTCCTAGGGTGCATTCTTAAATTCACTCTGCTATCTACTCCGATTTCAGACCACTCTCGTCTGGGCGTGCCAGAGCGCAGAATAACCAATGAATTTATGAAGTTGCAACACCTGTTGAGTATGACAGGTGTCAGTAAACGTCTGCAAAAAAAACGTAATTACATTTTTTAAAGCCCAGAGCGCACTCTGCGCGCACTCTGGCAGTCCAGAGTGAATTTATGAGCACACCACAAGAAAACTAAATCTGAGACATTAATGGTCTGTTTACATATATTTTAGAGGCTATTTGTACAGAAAATGTGTAGAAAGCCTGTATAAACTGTATTTATAATTATATTACTATATTTTAGTTTGGCTATAATTCTATTACACAATTTCTGATACATCACATGCCTTACTTTTATTTCGCTGCACAAGTAAAAGCAGGAAATGCATTTGTAGCTCCCTCCAGTAACCACGAGCACAACCGTTCCTTGATTTTAACTGGCGGCTTTATTCTGTAGTTTTACTCAGAATTATCACCTTCCGTGAGAACTATAAAGTAAATGAAAATACAGTTAAGTACACTCTTACAACCTTCTTGTCTTACGAGTGACTTATTAGCTTGGTATAACTCTGAAGTGCTTCCATACATAAACAGTTTAGCCGGAGCTATAACAGTATCAGATTAAACACATGAATAAAGGAAAAATACCTCATTGGCTGCTTATTACAGAAGGGAGGAAATCAAAACTTCACACTTAATATTCCTGGCATGAATTCACACTTCATCCTTAATTATTATAACGTTATCATCCTAACATACACACGTCAACCTTTGCGAACTACACCCGAAGACATGAAAACTTAGCTAACACAGCGCGGGATTGCCTTCACTCCAAAGGTGTGTTGCTATGATAATGATCCCCGTTACAACAGTTATTAGCCACGTAGCTCCGCTTGTCTTATCATTTCCCCCGCATAGCGAACACGTAAACAATTCAAACAAAAAACAACGACATAGACTTACAGGTTAATTGTCAGTTACAGCATTACCTACAGTGATGCCAACTTAGCAATTTTGTTGCTAGATTTAGCAATTTTTCAGACTACCATGGCAACTTATTTTTCAAACAGCACCTAGCTACAAATTTAGCTACTTTAAAAAATGTATATTTGGAACTTTTTGCAACTTTTGGAAAGTGACTCAAACGCTAAAATGCACGCATTTTCCCTCTAAATGACACAAAAATGATTTTCTTTGTCACACACTCAGTCACAACACACGTGCCTGGCTGCAAAAGTGCATTGTGAGTGACGTCATCAGCAGGCGCTCAGCTCGTCCACAGGCAGCAGAAGGCCTGCAGCAATTTCAGAAAATTGCAAATCATTGTTGGCTTACTCCAGCAGCAGTAATATGCGTTCGACGAGACAAACCCAATGAATATAGTTGGTCACGAATGATTATATCTTGAACAGAACTTACAACATCAATCAACATGTCTCAATAAAAATTGAGTGGGAGTCTGTACCAGAATTTAAAGGGTGGCTGAAGCCAGTAATTGGGGATGATTGTCGGGCATACAGTGCGTACTGCAAATCAGACATGCTTGCAAAAATGTATGACATCAAAAAACATTGTGCTACAGCAAAGCATATAAATAAATCAAAACCGTACAACCCCGCAACGCAGTCTACATTACCACAGTTGGTTAAGAAAGTGGATAACTGCAAAAGCGCAGAAGCTACTATGGCAATGGCCATTGCGAAGCATTGTTCGCTGCTAGCATGCGACCATTTAGGTATGGCTTGCAAAGCTGCCTTTTCAGATTCTGTGGCAGCAACAAACTTCCAAGTGCACAGAAATGATTAGGGGAGTACTGGCTCCTTATTTTCTCAGAAGGGTAACATCAGATGTGGGGGATGAGAAGTTCAGTCTCCTTTTGGATGAGTCCACTGATGTCAGTGTCTCGAAATACCTAGGTGTGGTGATTCGGTATTTCAGTGCTAAAAGAAGAACCTATGTGTACACATTTCTCGGGCTGGTTGAATTGGAGGGGGGCGATGCCAGATCAATAGCAAAGGTGGTAGTTGAGTTTCTTGAGAAGTGTAACTTTAAAAAAGAGAATCTTCAGGGTATTGGCACTGATAATGCGTCTGTGATGACTGAGGTGCACAACAGGGTGCACAAGATTTTAAAGGAAGAATGTGTATTGCCCAATTTGGTACTCATCCCCTGTGTGTGCCATTCTTTACAATTGGCTGACAGTGCAGCATCCAAAAAAACCATCCCTAGGAGTGTTGAGTACTTAATCAGGGAAACCTACAACTGGTTTTTGATTTCCCCAAAACGGTGTGAGGCATACAAAGCAGTGTATGCCACCATTAACTGTGGCCAGAAACCCCTGCAGATCACCAAAGTGTGTGCCACACATTGGCTATCGATTGAGCCTGCGGTAACTCGTATATTGAGCCAGTGGGAAGAACTGAAACTCCACTTTGTGTTGACCAAGGCCAGTGAGCATTGCTACATGGTGGATGTGCTCTACGCCATGTACAGTGGGGGAAAAAAGTATTTGATCCCCTGCTGATTTTGTACGTTTGCCCACTGACAAAGAAAGGATCAGTCTATAATTTTAATGGTAGGTTTATTTGAACAGTGAGAGACAGAATAACAACAAAAATATCCAGAAAAACGCATGTCAGAAATGTTATAAATTGATTTGCATTTTAATGAGGGAAATAAGTATTTGACCCCCTCTCAATCAGAAAGATTTCTGGCTCTCAGGTGCCTTTTATACAGGTAACGAGCTGAGATTAGGAGCACACTCTTAAAGGGAGTGCTCCTAACCACAGCTTGTTACCTGTAAAAAAGACACCTGTCCACAGAAGCAATCAATCAATCAATCAGATTCCAAACTCTCCACCATGGCCAAGACCAAAGAGCTCTCCAAGGATGTCAGGGACAAGATTGTAGACCTACACAAGGCTGGAATGGGCTACAAGACCATCGCCAAGCAGCTTGGTGAGAAGGTGACAACATTTGGTGCGATTATTCGCAAATGGAAGAAACACAAAAGAACTGTCAATATCCCTCGGCCTTGGGCTCCATGCAAGATCTCACCTCGTGGAGTTGCAATGATCATGAGAACGGTGAGGAATCAGCCCAGAACTACACGGAACGATCTTGTCAATGATCTCAAGGCAGCTGGGACCATAGTCACCAAGAAAACAATTGGTAACACACTACGCCATGAAGGACTGAAATCCTGCAGCGCCCGCAAGCTTCCCCTGCTCAAGAATACATTTACATGCCCGTCTGAAGTTCGCCAATGAACATCTGAATGACTCAGAGGACAACTGGTGAAAGTGTTGTGGTCAGATGAGACCAAAATGGAGCTCTTTGACATCAACTCAACTCGCCGTGTTTGGAGGAGGAGGAATGCTGCCTATGACCCCAAGTACACCATCTCCACCGTCAAACATGGAGGTGGAAACATTATGCTTTGGGGGTGTTTTTCTGCTAAGGGGACAGGACAACTTCACCGCATCAAAGGGATGATGGACGGGGCCACGTACCGTCAGATTTTGGGTGAGAACCTCCTTCCCTCAGCCAAGGCATTGAAAATGGGTCGTGGATGGGTATTCCAGCATGACAATGTCCCAAAACACACGGCCAAGGCAACAAAGGAGTGGCTCAAGAAGAAGCACATTAAGGTCCTGGAGTGGCCTAGCCAGTCTCCATACCTTAATCCCATAGAAAATCTGTGGAGGGAGCTGAAGGTTCGAGTTGCCAAACGTCAGCCTCGAAACCTTAATGACCTGGAGAAGATCTGCAAAGAGGAGTGGGACAAAATCCTTCCTGAGATGTGTGCAAACCTGGTGGCCAACTACAAGAAACGTCTGACCTCTGTGATTGCCAACAAGAGTTTTGCCACCAAGTACTAAGTCATGTTTTGCATAGGGGTCAAATACTTATTTCCCTCATTAAAATGCATATCATTTTATAACATTTTTGACATGCGTTTTTCTGGATTTTCTTGTTGTTGTTCTGTCTCTCACTGTTCAAATAAACCTACTATTAAAATTATAGACTGATCATTTCTTTGTAAGTGGGCAAACGTACAAAATCAGCAAGGGATCAAATACTTTTTCCCCCACTGTACATGGACAAGACCAACTATGTCTACCTGACATTCTTGTAATTAATCCTGTCCGACGTACTAGTTGCAGTGAAGTCATTTGAGGGAGAGCAAACAGATCCTGTCAAGCTTTTAGACAATCTGGTACACCTCTTAACATCAATTTGCAGCAGAGTAGTCAACCCCATGGCAAAAATTGATGTCCTGAAGGATGCAATTGATGGACATCTCAGTCCATCACCATTCCTTGGGTACCTTTGAGAGCATGGTGTACCAACTCAGTCTTGTGCCAGAGGACAAAAAGCATACAGCATTCAGCTTTAAGGCCACTCCATCCTCTTCTGCTGGTTCCAGCTCCGTGACAATGCAGTTGGACAGTGAAGATGAAGTGGATTTCCTTGCCAATCTATGATTCATCATATTTACAGTACATATGCAAGGAGTTAACTTTCTGGAACTGGCGGAGACACACAGCTGATGGTGGCAGTGTGCACTGCAGTGTGAGCGAGAACAGTGGCAATATTTGGAGGAAACCAGTTAGCAGCTATCCAGCCAAGCAGCACAACAACCTGGAAAGAGCTGGAGAGAGATGCCAAGCACACACATCATTATTTGAGTTAAGTTGCTTGTTCAATAAGATAGCATATATATACCTTGCTATTAGTTTGTACCTATAATTGTTGATCAGTTAGGTAGCATGTTAACTACCAATACACTGCTTAAAACTATAACTGTTCAAAATATGTAGGTTTACTAGTTCAAAATAAAATAAATAAAGTGTAATTGTTCAATATATGTAATGTGTAATTGTTCAATAATTCAATGTGTTGTGTTTATAAATAAAAATATCTGATCATAAAAAATGTGTTGTGTTTATATTACTTTTACAAATAAAAATATGTGATAATAAACATACAAATCTAAACTAACAAATGTCAAATCATATTTTTCGCCGAGATGGCCTGTCAGTTTGAGTAACGTCATTGTGTAGTCCTACGTAATGACGCAGTTTTACGTTTTTACGTCATCACGCAATGACATCACAACGTCATTTAGCAACTTTTAGCAACATTTTACATTTTACATTTTAGTCATTTAGCAGACGCTCTTATCCAGAGCGACTTACAGTAATGAATGCATACATTTCTTACATTTTTTTTTTTTGTACTGGCCCCCCGTGGGAATCGAACCCACAACCCTGGCGTTGCACACACCATGCTCTACCAACTGAGCCGCAGGGAAGGCTTATCGACCTGCCGCTAGCAACTTCACCTGAAAATGAGTTGGCAACACTGATTACCTATGCCTCTACTGCAATTCATTCCAATTAGACTGGTTTTGGATTTCTCCCTGACCAAGATAGCTGCCATTTTCGCACCATTCTGGAACTTTGAGGGATCGTGACATATCCCCTCTAGTAATTTAATAGGATCTCTATGGCATAAACCCAGCTGATTCTCACGGAAAACAGGGTCCAATCACAGAGTTTCCAAACCCAGAGGCGCAAGATTGTAAGACTTCCGGGAATGCTCAAGAAACAGACCAAACAGACCAGGTTGGGACTTGAGAAGTCGATGAGAGACGTGAAACATTATTCCTTAGTTGTTAATTTTCTCAAATCTAAAGGCACAACCTAGATTCGAGCCAATGTCTTCAGTAGTTGAACATGTTATTACTCCAACCTCGTGAAAGTGACAAACTGACGCAAAACTCAAAAACGATTTTATATCGAAGGAGTGCCTTTGTGTTGACGGCATGCACATGCGCAGTTTGGTGCGAGGGGTCCGTTAGACAGTTACTTGACTTATTGGAAGCATAAGTATTTACAACAATGAATTGAACGTGTAGACCCGATTAAGTGTTTCTGTGCATGAGTTTATCTAGCTAACGTCACCATGACATCGTCTACTACAAGAGTGATCGGGTAATTCTATTGGAGAAGCAGTTTCAGCCAAGCTTCATACTGCACTGTCTTTGGTCCAATGTTCCATCCATTCACCGTTCGTTTCTTTCCTGAATGTGCGTCTCAGTTGTAATATTTTGATCATTGGGCTGTCAGTGATTGGTCGTATATTGAAAATTGGGCGGTTCTCTAGTTCATCCAAGGCGTGGCATAAACAACGCGGGAACTGGCGGGTTCTGTTACTTTTGTTTCGAGTCGAGTGTTACAACCCGCTCAACTGATTCCTTTTATTTATTGTGTGATAATCCTGATGGGCTCCCGCTCCAAGTTGTTCCTGGCGAAACACGTTGGAGGCAACGTTACAAAGTTGCAGATTTATTCACAAAAGTTTAGTTAGTTCGCATGCTAACGTTAGCTTGAATTTGAGGCAGCTACTGCTGTTAGTTAACGTTAGCTAGCTAACGTTTTTCTTTGTTTTCAAAAATACAGCGGTTTGTATTAGATGATAGCTCTCTAGCTAGCTAACCAAAACAGAACTTGTGTGACATGGAATCATTTCAGAAAGTAGAAAAGATTGGAGAAGGGACGTACGGAGTGGTGTATAAGGCAAAGAACAAAGTCACTGGAGAGACCGTTGCCCTCAAGAAAATCAGACTAGACACGTAAGTAGTGTTTGACTGACAGCTAGGTTAGCTGGCTATCGTTAGCCAGCTAATTGTCACCTTGACAAGTAGCTGGCTCCCCCGTCGCTACCTAGTTGGCTATGTCGCTACCTAGTTACTTGACCTGAATTGATAACCAGTGAGTCTTGAAAGTAGCCCATGTTATGCTAGCTTATAGCTAACTACCTGGATAGCTTAGTTAGCTTTTAAAGCTTTGTACGACAAACAAGTCACTGTCTTAACAGCTACTGCTATCATATGGCATTGGTCATATGGACTGTAACGATCTCATAAGTAGATCCAGCTATTTAGAAGTAGAAATCACATCCAGACACAAAGAAAAAAAAGGTATTATTAACTGCACTATGTTATACACGTTACACAATGGATGGGCCCCATGCAATGTTCAAATTAATTTGGCTGACTTTGTGAGGAATGGGATAATAGTGTGATATTATGCCTTCTTAGGGAAACAGAGGGAGTACCAAGCACTGCCATCCGAGAGATATCACTCCTCAAAGAGCTCAGCCACCCAAATATTGTTGAGTATGTACCATTGAGTTACTTATGTTAAACACCAGCTTTCTCTGTTAAATTGTGCTTAAATTGACATCTCTATGTACTTTCACCTGACAGGCTCCGTGATGTCATCCACACAGAGAACAAACTGTACCTGGTTTTTGAGTTCCTACATCAGGACCTCAAGAAGTTCATGGACTCCTCCTCAGTCTCTGGTATCGCTTTGCCACTAGTTAAGGTATTCAGACTGCACTGCACATGCAATTTGTTTAGACTGACCAAAAAAAACAATAGGCCTTTAAAGGAACAAGTGATGCATTTAGCAGACACTTTTATCCAAAGCAACTTAGTCACGCCTGCATAGCTTTTCCATGTGGGTGGCCCCAGGAATTGAATGCAAAACCCTGACATTGCAAGTGCTATGCTCTAATTGAGCCATACAGGACCACAGTGCCCCCACTGTGATTTGAGACATGTTTCAAGCCCACTTGGGTCTTTGTCAGGTGGGCATATCATCTAACTACTTTGCATTGTTATCAAGGTGGAAAAACCCAGGTGAAAAGTACATGTATGGCAATTGTTTGAATATTTACCAACTAACAATGTTTCTGTATGTGTAATGTTGTGGTTTTGTTTTTTACCAGGTTGTAGTATAATTCTGTTCTGGATTTTGTATGCCAGTGCTACATACATTTTGTCAGCAGAAATGATAACAATATGGTAACCTATCAGGTTGTGTGACTGTCTGTATCCCTATGAATCTAATTATGGTGTGTGTGCTGTTTGTTTGCAGAGTTACCTGTTCCAGCTGCTACAGGGCCTGGCCTTCTGTCACTCCCACAGGGTTCTCCATCGGGACCTGAAGCCCCAGAACCTGCTCATCAATGCCCAGGGGGAGATCAAGCTTGCTGACTTCGGCCTGGCTAGGGCTTTCGGGGTGCCTGTCCGCACCTACACTCATGAGGTGAGGTATACACCACACTGTATTTTGCTGTGTGGTTTTTAGTTGGTCAATGGCTAGCAATATTAGTGTTTCACTTGTGTTATGATCCTGTGAGCATCTCATGATTTTTGAGCCAATGATAGGGAAACTAACATGTATTAACATTTCTCAGGTGGTAACTCTATGGTACCGAGCTCCAGAAATTCTCTTGGGCTGCAAATACTACTCTACAGCTGTTGACATCTGGAGTTTGGGGTGCATCTTTGCTGAAATGGTACATTTATTGTCTGGCTATAATATTTTGCCGCTTTAACATTTTATAAAGCAAGGTCTCACTTCATCTCCAAATGTTCTAATTCGTTCTTCAGATCACTAGGAGGGCCTTGTTTCCAGGTGACTCCGAGATCGATCAGCTGTTCCGAATCTTCCGTACCCTGGGTACTCCGGATGAGGTGGCCTGGCCAGGGGTCACCTCCATGCCCGACTACAAGCCCTCCTTCCCAAAGTGGGCCCGGCAGGAGCTGTCCAAAGTGGTGCCCCCTCTGGATGATGACGGGAGAGAGCTTCTTGGGGTGAGAACTCTAACCACATTGACCACTTTAATGATGTTTTGGTATTGGGCTAGTACCAATAAGGTTAATAAAATGTAATTACTTAATTAGTGCTCAGAGCTTCACACTTTTCTGTCACTGGCCGATTAAACATTTAATAGATCGTACCTTATTATGACATTTTCTTATTCTTCCAGCAAATGCTGGCCTATGACCCAAACAAGAGGATATCTGCTAAAAATGCCCTCGTCCATCGGTTCTTCCGTGACGTCACCATGCCAATGCCACACCTACGACTGTGAGACATGCAGACTGACAGGGACAATACATAGCGCAGGGTCTTTCCATGAGACCTCTGAGCATAAGGACTGCCCCAGCTCTTATCCACACCTGAATAGTACAGTCCAGAAGATGGGAGAGATCACAGGGAAATATGGGTGCCATTCCAAATATCATTCCAGCAGCTAAAACCAGCGTTTTATAAATTAGATGTCCTGTGAGTTTTTTTTCTTTTCTTCTACAGCTATGAGTGCTTGTTATGTAGTGGAGAATGGATTGGAAAACTCCACAATTGTTTCAGCGTTCAATTTGTATTGAATGGGTTCTGTTTAGATTTTATCAAACTTGTTATGCCAATTTTATAAATGTTTAATGATTATACATAAAGATAAACTTGTTCCAATTCTTCTATTGTCTTTTCAATTCATGCAATTTTGTATATTTACAGGTACTATATGTGGTTAACATTCACAATCCTGTGCCAACTTTTGGCAAGCTCTGCAATTGACTTAGGTTAACATTGTGTGACAATATGAAACATATGGTCTGTTATTTTGAAGATTTTTCATCAATGCTTGACATAGGAAGTTCTATAGTATAGCCACAAACAAAAGGAGGGTTAGTTACAAGTAAATTGTCTTTGAACAATCGCAACATGTAGTGTTGATCCCATGTCTTGAGCTGAAATAAATACAAAAAATCCCAGAAATGTTCCATATGCACAAAAAGCTTATTTCTCAGATTTTTGTGCACAAATGTGTTTATCCCTGTTAGTCAGAATTTCTCCTTTGCCAAAGCCCCTTTTGTGGGGAAAAACTAACTCTGAATGGCTGGCTCCCCACTCCCCATGGCTGCAGCCCTGCCCAGCACAGGAGGTTGGTGGCACCTTAATTGGGGAGAATGGGCTTGTGGTAATGACTGGAGCGCAGTCAGTGGAATGGTATCAATTACATCAAACGCGTTGTTTCCAGGTGTTTGATGCCATTCCATTAGCTCCCGTCCGGCCATTATTATGAGCCATTTTCCTCTCAGCAGCCCCCAGCCAAGTGAAGTCCATAGATTAGGGCCTAACGAATTTATTTCAATTGACTAATTTCCTTGTATGAACTAACTCAGTAAAATCTTTGAAATTGTTTTATGTTGAGTTTATATTTTGTAGTATATGAATCACTTAGTTGCTGAGGGAATTACATTTTGATTTATTAAAATCTAGTAAAGTATCGGCAGATGGCAGCACCACTGAACTTTTTCAGCATTTATACCGTTTCGCACGAGAGTAGACATGCTGCGTACAGCCAATCATCGGTCGTTTTATTACGCATTTCCGCTCTTACCCGATACAAACAAGATGGCCGACGTTGTTGAAATCCATAAATTGAAGGTGAGAAAACAAAAAACGGAATACAATTCAATGTATACGGAATTATTCATAATCTAACTTTATGTAAAATTGACAAGTGATTGAAAATATGCTCATTTTACGGTTTACAACACTAGCTAATGTAGTTGTGTGGTAGTAATGCAGTGTGATATGCATGCAAATGGAAGCTAGCTAAAAGTTATCGGCTGATGCGCTAACTAGTTTCAGTAGTTAACGAGATATATATTTTGTCAAAGTTACTTTTCGTAGAAGGTTTAGGAGAATTTACGCAACAGGCTATGAGAATTCGATTAAGGTTAGGAAAATGTTTAGGGTTAGCTAACTAAAGGGCCTAAAAACAACGTTTTTTAAAGTAAAAAAACTATCCCATCTAGACATAAGCACATATTAACGTTAGTAGGCTTACGTTACTGTAAAACACAGCACGTCGTCAGTTTAACAGCTATCTGAACTAATTAATTTAGCTAGCTAAATACATTCTACCTTACAAATTAATACGTTCGCTAGCTAACGTTAGTGTGCAATGTTTGCTCTATAGCCAGCTAGCTTACTTTTATTGAGCTCGTTATTATTGGTTGGATAGCTAGCAGTTATTGACATTATTATTGTCTGCCCCTGTAACACCGTATAAGGCAAGTTATTGTACATTTCACTATCTGTACTGTAGGCCTAGCTTGGTCTGTTGTCAAATTGCTGCATTGAGTTGTGTGCCAAAATGGTTTACTCATGTGGTAGCCATGTGCCTTATTATAGCACTGATTTGGTTCGTTGGTTGTAGTTTACCTTTAAAAAAATATATACATTTAATCAATGTTAATTTGCTACTGTATTATATGCATACCCTCTCCACTAACAAAGTGTTATACATTTGTTGACCCTAACTTCACCTTCAGTTGGCTGAGCTCAAGCAGGAGTGTGCTGTGAGGGGATTGGAGGTGAAAGGAAACAAAGGTGACCTTATTGGACGGTTGCAGGCATACCTTGAGGAGCATGGTATGGTGGACTTGACTTTCTTGCATTAACACTCACTAATTTCTTAATAGTGCTGAGTGTACAATTTAAATGTGTATGTTTTTTTTTTCCTTGTGCGAATGCATAATGTTTCCCAGCCCTGTGAATGTTGACATGGATGGTATCATGAATTGTCTTGATTTTTACAATAACTGAATCTTAGTTTGATAATGTACAGTGTATTCACACCCCCTGACTTTCCACATGTTGTTAAATTGCAGCCTTATTCTAAAATGGATGAAATAGTTTTTTCCTCAATCTACACACAATACCCTATAATGACAAGGCAAAAACAGGTTTAGAATTTAACAAATGTATTACAAATAAAAAACAGAAATTACATTTAAATAAGTATTTAAATCTTTAGTCAGTACTTTGTTGAAGCACCTTTGGCAGCGATTACAGCCTTGTGTCTTCTTGGGTATGACGCAAGCTTGGCACACCAGTATTTGGGGAGTTTCTCCCATTCTTCTCTGCAGATCCTCTCAAGCTCTGTCACGTTGGATGGGGAGTGTTGCAGCACAGATATTTGGAGATATCTCCAGAGATGTTCCATCAATCTCTGGCTCAGCCACTCAAGGACATTCAGAGACTTGTTCCGAAGCTACTCCTGTGTTGTCTTGGCTGTGTGCTTAGAGATGTTGTCCCGTTGGAAGGTGAACCTTCGCCTCAGTCTGAGGTCCTGAGCAGGTTATCAAGGATCTCTCTGTACTTTGCTCTGTTAATCCTTTCACCTCAATCTTCACTAGTCTCCCAGTCCCTGCCACTGAAAAACATCCCCACAGCATAATGCTGCCACCATCATGCTTCACCTTAGGGATGGTGCCAGGTTTCCTCCAGACGTGACACTTGGCATTCAGGCCAAAGAGTTCAATCTTGGTTTCATCAGACCAGAGAATCTTGTTTCTCATCGTCTGAGAGTCCTTTAGGTGCCTTTTGGCAAACCCCAAGCGGGCTGTCATGTGCCTTTTACTGAGGAGTGGCTTCCGTCTGGCCACTCTACCATAAATGCCTGTTTGGTGGAGTGCTGCAGAGATGGTTGTCCTCGTGGAAGATTCTCCTATCTCCACAGAGGAACTCTGTTAGAGTGATCAGCGGGTTCTGAGTCACCTCCCTGACTTAGGCCCTTCTCCCCTGATTGCTCAATTTGGCCGGGCGGCCAGCTCAAGGAAGAGTCTTGGTGTTTCCAACCTTCTTCCATTTAAGAATGATGGAGGCCACTGTGTTCTTGGGGACCTTCAATGCTGCAGACATTTTTTTGCTACCCTTCCCCAGATCTGTGCCTCGACACAATCTTGTCTCAGAGCTCTACGGACAATTCCTTCAACCTCATGGCTTGGTTTTTGCTCTGACGTACACTGTCAACTCTGGGACCTTATCTAGAAAGGTGTGTGCCGTTCCAAATCACGCCCAATCAATTGAATTTACCACAGGTGGACAGACTCCAATCAAGTTGTAGAAACATCTCAAGGATGATCAATGGAAACAGGATGTACCCGAGCTCAATTTCGTGTTTCATAGCAAAGGGTCTGAATACTAATGTAAATAAGTTATTTATGTTTTAGTTTTTTTTATACGTTTCAAAAATAGTTTTTGCTTTGTCATTACGGGGTATTGTGTCTAGATTGATGAATGTTTTGTTTAATCCATTTTTGAATAAGGCTGTGACAATGTGGAAAAATTCAAGTGGTTTAAATACTTTCTGAATGCACTGTATGTAGCATTATTCACTCTGACAAGTGAAGTATGCATTCTCTAATGTAATATGCTCAGATAAACATGATTGTTTTTATAGCCAGCTTGTTGGCTTGACAATGTGAGGAAAATATATATTTAGCATGTTATGTTCCAGAAGATGAGGTGAATGAAGAGGAGGTCTTGGGAGAGTTAGAGGTAGGAATACTTTACTATTACAATATTTCTGAATATTTTTAAATTTGTGAAGGATTTGTGGAGATTACGTGTGTATTTACAGGACGATCCTAAAGAGGAGGAAATCAATGAAAGACCTGCAGAAGAGGCAGCAGAAGAGGCAGCTGTACCTGAAAAGTCAGTACTCTATTTCACTCACACCTACCTACCTATAGAATATTTTATGTCCTAATGGTTATTATGTGATTGAAGTAGGCCTAATCACTGTTATCATGATTCTCATGGTAAATTCAGCAGTTTTTCAACATTCCATCATATTTTCTTAATTCAGTGATAAGATGAAGCTTGATGTCAGCATGTTATTTTTGTTGTCTATGATTGCAATTCCTGATCAATTTCTGTTGTCATATGTACAAGACGTCTTTGGGGGATTATTACAATAGACAGGTTTCCAGTGATCCATGTTTGTTCGACAAAAGCAATGTTGCAAAAATCATTGGAAACAGCAGATATAGAAGACATATTCTAAAGAGCATACATTTTTATCAGTTCTACAGGGGTTGATTTTTCTTTTGTTCAACTTTATTGCGACAAATGAAGATGTAACTTTTTCGAATAAATAATCATTGCCGACTAATTTTGAAGGTACGTGGGGCACGTGATGTCATCATGTATCTAAAGCTCCTCTCCACATTTAATTCTAAATGGCTACAGCTTGCAAAATAAAATAAATTCACTATAAAAATGTTTCTTTGCAGGACGAGGTTTGTCCAGACTTTCACGAATGCCTGAATTTGTTTAACTTGCTTTTCTGGTTGGCCGACAAGTTTCACCGTCCAATTATTTCCGATATAGCCTACAGGAGATGGCACGGACTGTGGCGATACGTTGGCACCGATGATGTACACTATATATACAAAAGTATGTGGACACCCCTTCAAATTAGTGGATTTGGCTATTTCAGCCACACCCGTTGCTGACCGGTATATAAAATTGAGCACACAGCCATGCAATCTCCATAGACAAACATTGGCAGTTGAATGGCCTTACTGAAGAGCTCAGTGACTTTCAACGTGGCACCGTCGTAGGATGCCATCTTTCCAGTAAGTCAGTTCGTCAAATACCTTCCCTGCCAGAACTTCCTCGGTCAACTGTAAGTGCTGTTATTGTGAAGTGCAAACGTCTAGGAGCAACAATGGCTCAGCCGCGAAGTGGTAGGCCACACAAGCTCACAGAATGGGACCGCCAAGTGCTGAAGCACGTAAGAGTAGTTTGTCCTCGTTTGCAACACTCACTAATGAGTTCCAAACCACCTCTGGAAGCAACGTCTAGCAGAAGAACTGTTCGTCGGGAGCTTCATGAAATGGGTTTCCATGGCCGAGCAGCCACACACAAGCCTAAGATCACAATGCCAAGCGTCAGCTGGAGGGATGTAAAGCTCGCCGCCATTGGACTCTGGAGCAGTGGAAATGCGTTCTCTAGAGTGATGAATCACGCTTCACCATCTGGCAGTCCGACTGACGAATCGGGGTTTGGCGGATGCCAGGAAAACGCTACCTGCCCCAATGCATAGTGCCAACTGTAAAGTTTGGTGGAGGAGGAATAATGGTCTGGTGTTATTTCATGGTTCGGGCTAGGCCCCTTAGTTCCAGTGAAGGGAAATCTTAAAGCTACAGCATACAATGTCATTCTAGATGATTCTGTGCTTCCAACTTTGTGGCAACAGTTTGGGGAAGGCCCTTTCCTGTTTCAGCACGACAATACCCCTGTGCAGAAAGCAAGGTCCATACAGAAATGGTTTGTCGAGATCTGTGTGGAAGAACTTGACTGGCTTGCACAGAGCCCTGACCTCAACCCCATCAAACACCTTTGGGATGAATTGGAATGCAGACTAGACTGCGAGCCAGGCCTAATTGCCCAACATCAGTGCCCGACCTCACTAATGCTTTTGTGGTTGAATGGAAGCAGGTCACTGTCGCAGTAGGAAAATGTTCCAACATCTAGTGGTAAGCCTTCCCAGAAGAGTGGAGGCTGTTATAGCAGCAAAGGGGGCGACCAACTCCATATTAATGCCCATGATTTTGCAATGAGATGTTTGACGAGCAGGTGTCCACATACTTTTGGTCATGTAGTGTAAATAAACCATTGATTGGCACATGAGAATTATTAGAATATGGCAAATATTAGTCAATTATTACATTCTATCCACCCTGGCTTTCACAGGCTACCTGAGACATGAAACAGA
The DNA here is from genome assembly GCF_965601325.2 of Salmo salar. Lineage (NCBI taxonomy): Eukaryota > Metazoa > Chordata > Actinopteri > Salmoniformes > Salmonidae > Salmo > Salmo salar. The sequence goes on from NC_138312.1 coordinate 36,006,035, forward strand.
TAGGTGGGAGGGCATACAGGCTGTCGCCAATGTATTTATGCGCAATTACCCTAAATGAGTAACTGAAACAGTTCTGCCACTACATTTAGAAATGAGTAGTAACGGAAACAGTTCTGCCACTACATTTTTATTCAAACTTTTTTTGGGTGGTGGTGACGTCATTATGTCCAGCTGTTTTTTTTCCAGACAAGTTAGTTAAATGTTAACGCACCCTTGCAGGCAATTGTCACATTTTATTTTCTACGCTAACTTTCGAATACTTGACAATCACTGGACAAGTTAATGCAAACATACTGTAGCTACTGGCTGTGGTCCCGTGTGGCTCAGTTGGTAGAGCATGGTGTTTGCAACACCAGGGTTGTGGGTTCGATTCCCACAGGGGACCAGTACGAAGAAGAAAAAAGTATGAAATGTATGCATTCACTACTGTAAGTCGCTCTGGATAAGAGTGTCTGCTAAATGACTAAAATGTCTGTGCAGTGGTTTATTTTTGACCAGTAGAGGGCAGGCTAGGTTTACAGTTTTTCACTGGATACTGTATTCACTGCCCTAATGGTTTAATTCAACTAATCTTTGTTCTTGCTTTAGGGATGCTGAGAAGAAAGTTGTGAAAATCACTGCCCCAGCAGCTGCAGATGAGGTATGTAGTAGCATGATGCACAGAATAACTGGTGTATCAATAGATTTAAAATCATTATTTCCCACCATGTTATTCTCATCAGCTCTAGTAATTCACACTCGGTATTGGAAACCTTGACAGGATGATTGTGTACCTGCCCTATTGGCACTACATTGATGAGGTGTACTTGTATGAATCTTCAACTTGTATTTGTGTCCATCACAGAAGCTGCAAAAGAGGGCGGAGCGTTTCAACCTGCCTGCCACTGCTAATAGTAAGAAAGAGGCCCGCGCTGCCAGGTGAGCCCCTGGACTGAATTCCACATTATAATGGATCATCTGTTGACTTTGGATAAACTAGTGTTGTACGTCTTGCATGTAGACATCAGCAATGTGTCACACTTTTGACCCTTCTCTTGACCTCAAATTGATGAAATATAGTAGTTAACAAACAAGGTTTGGTCATTACACAGTGAACAATGTCAGGTAGTTACATTAAAAGAATATCGAAGATATTATATGTGGCAATAATCTGCCCCATGGGCAAGTCATATTGGTCTGACTGTTGAAAGCATAGTAAAATGGATGTTGGAAAGATGTAGGTTGTGTGAGTGAATATGAACTGAATTGATCTGATGTTTGTCAGGTTCGGTTTACCAGTTCCAACGCCGGCTTCCATATTGGGTGAGTTGGATTTTTAGCATTTCATAGGTCCTTCAGCATGACCAGTCCAAAGTGTGTAATTCATCAGATTTGTTTTCTTTGTCTATTAGGTGCACCAGTTGCGAATAGCAAACCAGCTGTGAGTATCAAGGGGGGTTAAATTCATTTTTTATTTTCCTACTGCA
>NC_138312.1:36015000-36020000 GCF_965601325.2 Salmo salar
TATCATTACCACTACTACTACCACCACCATCACTAAACTGTTATCATTACCATTACCACCCATACCACTACTACTACCACCACCATCACTAAACTGCTATCATTACCACTACTACTACCACCACCATCACTAAACTGTTATCATTACCATTACTAAACTGTTATCATTACCATTACTACTACCACCACCATCACTAAACTGTTATCATTACCATCACTAAACTGTTATCATTACCACTACCACCCATACCACTACTACTACCACCACCATCACTAAACTGTTATCATTACCACTACTACTACCACCACCATCACTAAACTGCTATCATTACCACTACTACTACCACCACCATCACTAAACTGTTATCATTACCACTACTACTACCACCACCATCACTAAACTGTTATCATTACCACTACTACTACCACCACCATCACTAAACTGTTATCATTACCACTACTACTACCACCACCATCACTAAACTGTTATCATTACCACTACTACTACCACCACCATCACTAAACTGTTATCATTACCACTACTACTACCACCACCATCACTAAACTGTTATCATTACCACTACTACTACCACCACCATCACTAAACTGTTATCATTACCACTACTACTACCACCACCATCACTAAACTGTTATCATTACCACTACTACTACCACCACCATCACTAAACTGTTATCATTACCACTACTACTACCACCACCATCACTAAACTGTTATCATTACCATTACTACTACCACCACCATCACTAAACTGTTATCATTACCATTACCACCCATACCACTACTACTACCACCACCATCACTAAACTGCTATCATTACCACTACTACTACCACCACCATCACTAAACTGTTATCATTACCACTACTACTACCACCACCATCACTAAACTGTTATCATTACCACTACTACTACCACCATCACTAAACTGTTATCATTACCACTACTACTACCACCACCATCACTAAACTGTTATCATTACCACTACTACTACCACCATCACTAAACTGTTATCATTACCACTACTACTACCACCACCATCACTAAACTGTTATCATTACCACTACTACTACCACCACCATCACTAAACTGTTATCATTACCACTACTACTACCACCACCATCACTAAACTGTTATCATTACCACTACTACTACCACCACCATCACTAAACTGTTATCATTACCACTACTACTACCACCACCATCACTAAACTGCTATCATTACCACTACTACTACCACCACCATCACTAAACTGCTATCATTACCACTACTATTTGGAATGATAAACAACAACAATAATAATAAGTAAGTTACTGCTTACTATCCAGATGTTATTATTCAGTGTCCCTCAGGCTATGGCAGGCAAATACATATTTGGCTGCAAGAGGAGCCATTGCTCCTTCGCCCATGATTATTTTAAGTTTTTCCTCTGGGTTTAATAAGTTAAAATTTGGAATAAATGTACCGTAATTTCCTGACTATAAGCCGCAACTTTTTTCCCAGGCTTTGAATGTCGCGGCTTAAACAAGGATGCGGCTAATATATGGATTTTCCCGCTTTCAAATTTTTCTCTCCAAAAAAACACATTCTGTGACGTGCTCAGTTTTTTGGTGGCATGAAGCTTTCATTAGACCAATGAAATTGCCGAACGGGTTAAGGTCAAACAACTTTTTTGTTTACTGTTTAGATTAAATCGAGCGCTCTCCAACTTCCCATCATTCTGATTACGGTAGTCATATTGTCACCCTGATTCCTGGGGGTACAACAAAGTATTTGCAGCCACTCGACATCAGTGTAAATCGTGCATTTAAGGTGGCGCTCCGTGTTCAGCGGGAGGCTTGGATGACAAGTGGGGAGAAATCCTTCACTAAAACGGGCCGCATGCGAAGAGCAACTTATGGTCAAGTCTGCCAGTGGGTCCTGACAGCGTGGAGCATTGTAAAAAAATCCACTATCATCAACGGGTTTCGAAAGGCTGGACTGCTGCGTGTTGAAGAGGGCTCAGCGGGGGATTTGCCTCAGGATGAAAGTGACGAGAGCGACAATGAAAACGATCCAATATCGGATGAAGCAATTCTGAGGCTATTCAACTCCGACACCGAAGGAGATGGTTTCAGTGGTTTCAGTGCACAGGAGGAGGAAGATGGTGACCAATGACTTTCTTGGTAGGCTACTGTTTACTGCAAATTTTTTATTTTTTATTACAAGCCGTGTTTCGTTAAAGCCTGTGTAAAGTTCATTTGTTTCAATGTACCGGTAGGCACCTGCGGCTTATAGACATGTGCGGCTTATTTATGTTCAAAATATATTTTTTTTAATTCAGTGGGTGCGGCTTATATTCAGGTGCGCTTTATAGTCCGGAAATTACGGTAGTCATTTCTGTGAATAATGAATCTCTTTGTGAGGAATATTTCTCACAGTAAAGGAGAAAGGGCATCTCTGTTTCTACCTCCCCTGTCGTGCAGTGGCCACATACACGCTCCTCTTTGGGTAGCCATGTCTTTTTATGTCTGCCGGTTTCTATTTCCAATCGGTGGTCACTCAGCCTGTACTTGGTAAGGATCTGTCTCTGCTTCCTATCTCTGACAGTGAAGAGATAATCAGCCAATTCATATTCTCTGTTTAGGGTCAGATAGCAATTTAGTCGGCTTTGGGATTTTGTTTAGTTTTTCCAATGTTGTAAAAATGAGTCCTTTGATTGGTTCATGATTCTGTTTATTTTAATTATTTATTTTGAAGCAGTGCTGGTGTCAGCTTGGTTGGTGAGGTCCAACACCAGCTGACTGAGAGGGCTTGTTTCTGGGCTCAGCTCCTGGGTTTGAAGTGCTTTAAATTGCAGACTTGAATTTAGATGTAGCCAAAATTTTAATGATCTTTTCTGTATTTTCATTATTACTGGAAAGTGGCCCAATTCTGCCCTACATGCATTAGTTGGTGTATTTCTCTGGACTTGTAGGATTTTCCGACAGAATTCTGTATGTAGTGCTTCAATTGGATGTTTGTCCCACATTTTAAAGTCCAGTTTGAGTGGCCCCCAAACCTCACTTCCGTAAAGAGCTATTGGTAGGATTACACTGTCAAATATTTTGGTCCAAATTCTAATTGGGATGTTGATTTGTAATAATTTCATTTTTATTGCATACAATGCTCTGCGAGCTTTTTCTTTGAGTGCGTTCACTGCCATATTAAAGTTTCCCGACGCAGATATGGTCAGACCAAGGTAGGTGTAATTTTTAGGGGACCTCTGTTGCTGCGGTGATGGGTGTGTGGGTCCCTGCCAAGTGTTGCATCTTTTAGGTTCTTGGCAAAGGTTCTGATACTGTCCTGATCCAGATGTACATTATGGTATAGGTGTTGACATGTCAGAGTGGGGACGTGAGCCGTTCTGACGTTGAGCAGTGAGGCACAGTCCACAGTGATCTGTTGATTTATATTGTCCATCAACTGTCCTGGGAAGTCTTTTCTTGGTAGGAGGGTGGACACAACTATATTGGTTGTTGGGAACATAGCCTGTGCCCGTTCTGCCACTCTTCTCACTGCCCCAGATACATTTTCACCTTTGGCATGAAGGTGGTTTGTTCCAGTGTGGATGATGTTGTCGGGGGTGTCAATCCTGGTGTGACTGAGTAGCTGCATCGCGCTGTCAGTTGTAGGACACCAGAACTTATACACCTGGTGTCTAGGGAATCCTCTTTCCTGGACTAAGAACTTCCCATTTGAATCAATAAGGATTGCAGTTGTCGGTCATTGTCTTGCTGGAGCAGACTGGGAGACTGGTATTCTGACGTGGGCTGGAGCAGACTGGGAGGCTGGTATTCTGACGTGGGCTGGAGCAGACTGGGAGGCTGGTATTCTGACGTGGGCTGGAGCAGACTGGGAGGCTGGTATTCTGACGTGGGCTGGAGCAGACTGGGAGGCTGGTATTCTGACGTGGGCTGGAGCAGACTGGGAGGCTGGTATTCTGACGTGGGCTGGAGCAGACTGGGAGGCTGGTATTCTGACGTGGGCTGGAGCAGACTGGGAGGCTGGTATTCTGACGTGGGCTGGAGCAGACTGGGAGGCTGGTATTCTGACCTGGGCTGGAGCAGACAGGGTGGCTGGCCTGGGCTGGAGCAGACTGGGAAGCAGGTAGGCTGACATGGGCTAGAGCAGACTGGGACGCTGGTTGGCTGATCTGGGCTGGAGCAGACTGGTAGGCTGATGCAGTGTCATCAGGCTGTGTGGTGGAGGCCATGCTGGTCTCAGGTTCTGCTTGTGTTATGCCAAGCTGGTCAACATGTTCTCTAGATGTAGAGGACATAATGACTCGCTGCTGGTTGAGGGGGTCAATGTACCCCTCTTTGTTCTAGCTCCTTTCTTGTTGTGCTCAGATGGTCTCTGAGGTCATCATTTGTCTGACTCAGTTTGTCCATTCTGCTTTCTAATTTAGCAATAGATGCTCTGCTCTCCTCCCTGAACTGTTTCATCTCTTTTAGTATTTGGACAGTGTCCTCCTCTTGAAGCTTGAGTTCTATGACCTCTGCTTCGACTAGAGAGAGGGTGTTGTGGAAACGTTGCATAGCAGGTGTTGTAGGCATGTCCTTGGCTCTGTCTGCTGCAGGTGAGGTAGGTAGAGGGAGGGCTTCTTGCTGGGTCACAGAGACCGTTGGGGCCTGCTTTTCTCCATCTCCCTCCTTGACTTTTTCCCTCAGTTTCTGAGATGATTTCAGCTTCTGCTTTTAGGGTAGCAAACCTATTCTCAAAAGTCTGGAGGCTTGAATCATTGCCTTGTATCAATACAGTTCCATTATTATATAAGTTTACTGTTTGATACGTGTTGCTCTGGTCAGCTTCTTCAAAAATGCTCATCTGACATCCTTGGCTGATGCCTCTCTTTTTTGAGAAAGGGAAATGGTTGCAAATAACCCTTTTCCATATGTGTCCTCGTTTGGTATTAAAAATTGAATTTGCTCTTGTTTTGCAACTGGTAAGATCTGCAAACA